>NW_005178874.1:160676-292488 GCF_000350225.1 Chondrus crispus
GGTCACCCGTCGCGGAGCTAACGCGGCGCGTGGCCCGCGATCCACGGAGCACACCTGGCCACGCACCCCCCGTGGCCAACGCGCGCACGTGGACCGTTCCTACACGTCTCCGACGCGCGCACCCCCCCCCCCGCACAACGAGGCGGCGGCGGTACATGTGCGCACAGCCGGCCGTTACAGTGTACAGCACCGCGCTTACCGTCCGTGTCTAATTGGTTATGCCCCGATTTCCCCCTCGAGAGGCGGAGGTGGCACTAAATTAAAACACAAACGAATCAAATCCTCGCCTCATTATTCTCTGCCCATGCCACACTGGGCCGTTCCTAACGAGTCTAGTCCTCTCGTGCGGACGAATGACCGCCAAAAAAAAAAAAAAAAGCACAACCCTGCCCGGTGCGGTACAGTGGTCTCTCGATTAAAGGTACACTGTACAGGGGGGGACGCGCAATAGTGCCGCTTTTATTATTGCCACCCTCGATTAGTGCCCCCAAAACCGGCAGACACAAATTCTGCCACATGTCATGCACGACGTCGTCATCGCCCACTCCTCATGCGCCTCAGCTCAATTGGTGATGGCACCTCACTCAAAGACCCTAACATGATTCCTGAGAAGATCGCCAAAGCGAAGCGTACGCGCCTTACGATTGCACAGAAAATCAAGGTTGGGCATCATCTGCTGCAGGTCAGGAATGCGAATACCACAGTTATGCGTCAGTTCAAAATCAGAACGAACCATCCGAAACACAAAACGCTCTCTTCCTTCACTCCAACAAATTGTGACCAACACCGCTACAACGCTCGGAACAAAAACTGTTCACCCTGCGCATTACCCCACTCTTGAAGCTCACTTGATTGAGCCTGGTGCCAGAAGACGGCCTTGCAGAAACTGCAGAATTCTGCAGGAAAGATGTGGGGGAATGGATTGAGATCGAGACTTATGAGCTTGTGCCAGAAGCTTCTATTAGTGATGCTTGCGATTCAATACATTATGGTGGAGAGCTACAGAATCAGTCTGCCAGTGATGCTATGATGGATGATTGTGTGCCAGAAGACGAGTGTGAAATTACGGAGAGGCGGGCCGTACCGAGTGCTGTAGTGCTAGCAAGGTTGTTTGGGGTTTTGGAGAGTCTGGGTGTGGAGTGCGATGTGAGCAATGCCTTATCGCACTTCAGGCCCGCAAAACGAGCTTTTCTAGAAGCTAGGCATGCGAGACGGTCAAAGGCAACAACAGCAGACTCTAACCCTATGCTCCGAAGTAGATGATTTTCCTTCTACTTTCAGAAATAGAACAAATTTTTACTGAAGTAGAATCTACCATCTATTTTCGATGAAAAGTGAACATTTGAGGAGAATGTTCTCAAACGTCTCCAGAAGAAATTCTCTCCACGAGTAGGAGACGTCACTTCCATCCAGAGAACGTTCTCCAATTTACTCCAGTTCTCCCCAGTTCTCCCCAGTTCTCCCCTATCTCTCTGATCGCCTTTTACTTATGTCCTCCGCTGATCGGTTACGGCTGTCAGTAACGGCCGATGACAGTATTGGCGCTGCCTCGCCAAGTTGTCATCGTCATAGGATTTTCCCAGGAGAATCTTATGACGATGACAACTGTCAACAAGAGCCTGATCTACACATCCCTGCAAGTTGTGAGCCTGCACGCCATCCCACGAATGCCCCTCAATTCGTACCTCGCACTCGATATCTGGAGGCTGAGGCGCGGCGCCAGCACGCATCGCCGCCATCACGTCCCCCGCCGTCAATTGAAGATGACCTTCCCATAATCCCCGAGGACAGTGAAAGCCATGTCTGTGATGACCTCTCCATGCAGTACGCATATGAAAACCCTGTCAATGACCATTCTTTATCATCTGATGATCGCCCATTCTCGCAGGAGGTCGATTCCCAGCGGACGTCGTCCGTCTCTGGCGATGAATCCGTCGATAATGCATCAATTTCAGACATAGATGAAGAGGAAATTGCCGCAATTTGCCAAAGTACGAGGGCTCGAACGCATCAATGGAGTTCAAACCATTACTATGGTCGTCGCCGTGTGATGCAGGACTTTTATTCATCTTTATTTCAGGATAGTGTTGGTACTGGAGTAGAAAGTGAGTTCATGAATGGGGATGACAATGACCTGATTGTTGAGCACAACTTAGCGCCACCTGATAGGCCGGGCGTGGACGATGAGCATTACACAATGTCTAATGGAGGCCTCCCTTCCTGGACGTATGCCCCAGCATTTAAGCCAGTTACTTTAACTGTCGACACAGTTGACCTCGATTTGTACCCTCGCTATGTGAGAGAAACAAACACTATCCTAGATAATGTGTTGCAGCAGCGCCCTGGTTTGGTAGAAAAGCGGTCTCCAGAAGAACGATTAAGCCGAGTCGAGGCTTTCGATGCCTTTTTGCCGCTCTCTTTGTTAGAGAAACTTCGTGTATACGTTAACCAAGTACTCATCTCTCGCATGCGCTTGCCCTGCTCAACTGCTGAGTTGAAAGGCATCATTATTCTTCACGTACTGGCTGCATCTTACGGTGCTTGTGTGTCTACAATAACTGCCCCAGAGAACGAACCATTCTATTTTCAAATGGGAATCTCGGGTAAAAGGTATAATGAAGTATGGAGTGCTCTATCCGGGACGAAAAATTTGAGGGAGGCATGCGAGCAGACGGCATATGGTTGGTACAACAAACCGACCGCCGGCAATGCCCTGATCACTGAAATGGAAGGCGGGCTGGCTGCCATTAACCGAAGGCTTGTGAATGTGGAAGGTTTCACTATCTACTCGGTTGATGACGATCACAATCGATTAAGCTCCAAAGCAGTTGTACAATTGACAAGACTATCTCATGTGAACAACCCCGTCAAGGCCCTCGGACCTGTCAACAATGCCGTCTGCTCCGCATTAACTCATGCTTTTATTGCGTCACACTACTCGCGTCCGCACGAAAAAGTAATACATGTTTGGCACAGATTGGTCCAATTGCTTCAGGGTGTACCTACAGTTGGGGCCTTGATGCCCATGGTGGATTCCTTGTTTGCTGCCAACAGGGCCTATAATGAGGTTGAGTCGATTTCATTTCTGAATGAGACGTTAGGAGCTAGCAGCATTGGAACGCATAAGCGTTCTTTAAGTTACCCATTTGTTTTTGGGGAAGGACCTATCAGAAAGAAACATAAGGGGATGGTTGTGGCAGAGAAGGGTTGCAGGGCGATATACAGTGCACAAAGGACACCTCGTGAGAGCAAAGGTCGTACTATTGAAGCTTCGGTCTACAGAGAAAGCTACTCAGGCCGTATTGCTGCAGTGTACAGCAACGACCCTGTCAGATTCGGAGCACACCAGTACTGCCTCATTCCGAAGAATAGCTTCAGGCATAGATTTGATAGTGCTGCAGTCGAAAAATTTCAGCTCATCTTCGACAATAGAGTCGCTCGTCCAGAAGGCGAGGGTGGTAGATATTTTTTGCGTAATCCATCGACGCAAGAAAAGGCACTATCAAATATTGCTGTACTTAAAGTTGTGCAGTTACTGCGGAGGCTGTGCCAATACACAGTGTTTCAGGCAGAAGACCCAGGGTGGTTCTTGGCCAGGGCATTTAAATTTACGTCAAGAACTGCCAGCAACTTTATTGGTGCTATTGCCCGGAACTATACTTCGAGTATATCTGGTTTATCTTACCTACTCCGTGGCGCCACACTACGGGCTGGAACACAACCTCTCACAAATGACATCAAAAGGCTTGAGGAAGAGTTGATGATAAAATGGAAGGGCATGGCGGCAACTATTGGAATTTCCAATCGTGATACAGATGTTGAGATCACGATCTGCACCGCTGAACGCTTCATGTCAGCAACAACCACTAGTTTAGCCCAAATGCGCAAGGAGGAGATACTTTCTTTATTGAACTCTGTAGGCAGGCGGGAGCGAGTTTCCTTACGCAAGAACGAACTAATATCTAGATGTATCGAACATCAGAACTGCGTTCGTCGAGGGGAGATATTTTTGCCTGTTCGGAATTTAGCACCTGAGAATGAGATGACACTGTACAATAACAAAGCGGTCAAGCTGAAGAAGGAGCTTTTAAAAGCCTCTTTAGAGTCCTGGGCAATGAAGCCCCTGGTTGCCACTGCAGGGATGAAAGAAGGTACCCTGAATGAGATGCAGGTGTTGAGGGCCTTACCACCATTTTTCCAAGCGAACCAAGCATCAAATATCACTGCAGGTCAGTCTATAAATCACTGTGAGAGGGACTCGTACACAGTAGAGTATATCAGGAGTGTAGGCCTAATAGGCTCATCAAGCTCTGACATGATGGCCGATAGCCCAGATGGGATTCTGGGCTATTCGGACAATTTTGAATCACACGTGGCCTCAATTGAGGTTAAGACTATGACCACTCCAAACACGATTCGCAATGCTAAAGATATAAGAGAAAGGTTTGCCACTTTCTCTATCTTAAAGAATATCGGCAGGAGCGAGGGCGTGGATAAGTACTTTCGTGAACTTGTGCCCACGACTGCCTATCGGTTTCAATGTATTCATCACGCTGCAACCCTCGGCACATCTAAAGTTCTATTCATAGTGGCGAAGGGTAGCAGTGGGGGAGTGGGTGAGGTGATATATGCAGTTCTTTTGCATATTTCGGAACAACTACGAAACTATTACCTCATGTTCATGGACGCAGTGCGTGTGAGTGCATTTGCGTGGGTAGGAAGGAAGCCAATTTCATTCCAGCAGAATACAACAGCATACTATCCGCCAGTCATGCATCTGATATGCATACTTGGGCGTCATTTTATAGTCTCTGCCAGGCCTACAAAGACAGGGTCCAACAACACGGCCCCCTTCCTCCAAGCAGAATGATAAGGCCCATATTGCTTGTATATTGGAACGCCTTAAAAGGCGGTGTACACGAGTTTAGCAGGGCCCTTACAACCCTAGCATACACTAACACCAGCGAACATCCTATTGTGAGCATTATAGGACGACTTTTATGTGCTCAGGTTGCTAATGCAGCCGTAGTTCATCGCGTTGGAATTGCAAGGGATGAAGAGAAGCTGCCACCTGTAATGACGGAATGCTCTGGGGGTGAAGGGTATAAAAATCTCCGCCATACTGTAACTGGATGTGAAACGTTTCGAGCATTTGCGCAAGGCCTTGCGGCAGAGTAAAAGCTTGAACAAAAAACATGTGTTGGCTCACATGGTAATGGTAGTCGCTGCCAGAGCCTAGAGTCAGGGAACCGAGCTTTGCGGGAAGCACAAACTGCCGTTGTAAGAGCCCTCTATCCCACATCGGCAGTTAAGAAGTATAACCGCATTGCAGATGCACGTCGCCGGCTTAATAGTGACCTTTTGCATGAAAAGGTTAAAGGCAGAGCTACCTACTGCAGTCTATGCTCGTACTCCGAAACAATAACGTTTCGGAACAGGAAGTTCCAAAAGAAAGGAGGTTCAAAAATGGTACAGTGGTGTAGTTGTTGTCGTCAGCCAGTGTGTTCGAGGTGTTGGGAGACATGGCACACACAGAGAACATTGGTGCGAGCATCAATTCCGCGCCATGAATTAATTATTCTGAGAGAGAAAGCACGTCAGTCTTGCAGCTGAACATGAAACTTTCTAATACTTGAACAGCCCCGTCCCCTGCCCTCATCCGACCCCCATTCGCCACGTCAACACGAACATATACGTCATCCGCTTCAACTTTCTCATCCATTCTGCGCACTCATTATTGCCACTTCCACCCCCCAGCCCCCCCACCCCACATCCGTACCTTCTTGCAGCTTCGCCGTGCACCCCCCCCCCCCCCGCACACGCCCCTCCTCCCCCACGGCCGTACCTTCTCACATCTTCGCCGTGCCCTCCCCCCCCCCCGCACACGCCCCCCCACAGCCGTACCTTCTCACAGCTTCGCCGTGACTTTCCTCTTAAGAAGTCGTAGAACGTCTCTTCGATGTTCTGGATTCTACGAATTTAGTAGATTCTCTTCACGTAGAGAGAAATGGAGAGAATCTACTTCGGTTTGGAGACGTTCTCCACCGATTTGGAGAACATTTTGGAGAACATTTGAAAAATGTTCTCCACTTTTTCTCTTTGACGTAAAATAACTCCGGTTGTATTCATCTGTTGAAAATGATTTGACAATAGCTGGAAAGAGGGTCTCTGGGAAAACGTTTTCCGAGTCGCACAAAGGAGTCTAGCGGCGAAGCGAGCTCGTAGTATGCAAAAAATTGATTTTTGAGGTCTTCAGAAATATTCTATTTTCGAGCACAGGGCTAATAACAGAGTTCTGGCCGGGTAGTGGTTCTGCCATCTCATTGTGCCGCTCCGAATTAGTGCCGTATTATTAGTCTTCACACGGGGCGGCACTAATGTGTAGGGTCGACTGGTACCCCCGTTTAGAGGAACTCCACGTTAAACGGAAAAATATTAATCTCTCATATTGGGAGATCCCAAATTTTAATAGAAAAAGTGTATTGTTTCCTCTCTTGATAAACGCTACTCCAGAAATGGCCCGAAGTTTTTTAAACAGCTCCATTGATGTCTTATTGATGATGATAATCATGTACTTCGATTGAGAAAAAATTCTGGAAGAATTTTTTACTGTACTTTTTACGTCCGTGTACACGTGTGTGTATGCGGGTGAAGACTCATCCGGAAAGTAGCGAGCGTCTCTATCAGTATGCCGAGCGTCGCCAGGCGGTGCAACCCAGAGCTGTACTCTACTTGAGCTCGCGGGGCCGCATCGCCCACCGCCGACCCCTCGGCATGTCTATTTCTCTCCCACCCCCCGCCCTTGATCTCGTCGCTCTCCGAGTCTTTCTCACATGTTTACTTCTTTGTTTTGTTTCTCTATGTTTTGTTTTGTTTCTTTATGTTGTTTCTATGTTGTTTCTACATCTAGTTTGTAGGTTCTGACCCGGCAGTTTCTATGACTACAGTATCGTAGCGTATTCCCTTGCGGACGTCCTTTGCTAGGTAAAATTACCCAACTCTTTGTAGTGCAATACACATCTGAAAAGGGGGGTGAAAAGAAAGGAAAATATTTGGATATGAAAAGTAGTCCGGGTTGGGGGACACACGTGTGAATAATTGCACAGTTTTAATTTCTAATTATTTTATTTTATTTAGTTAATTAGTTGGCATTAATTTTGCTGACACTAGATTAGATCTAGGATCTAGCGCCGCGAGCTACTGTACTGGCTCCGGCGGGGCGATATATACCTCAGCCCTCTGACGACCAAGTCAGTAAAGGTAACCCGAGTTGCCAGAGTTGAATATCGCCTTGGTCGAAGTCCGTCTTTCCCAAGACGCTCCCTTTTACCACAGATTACGTTATCCTTTGCGCTAGGGGGTTCCTTTTCCTTTTCCTTTATTTCACCTATCCATTTCTATTTCTATCTCTATTTCTATTCCCTTATCTTGTGTTGGTTCCACAGTGCCTGATTGCGATCCGCATTGTGACAACTGGAGTCATCGGGCTCTTGTGTTGGTTCTTTTGTTTTTTGTTGGTGCCATCGGCTTTGGTTGCGACCGGACCGGTGTAGGTGTCTTGGCCATCGGGCGGCACGTGGGTGTAGCGCTGCTACTTGTTTACGACCACCGACGGAGGCTGTTGCAACGACGTTTCCCTCAAAGGTCCTGTTGTGTATACAGGACAGTGTTGGTTGCATCGGATACAGGTTGCGACCGTTCCGGTGTCGTTACTTTGCCATCGGGCAGTACGGAGGTGTAGCGCTGCTACGTGTTTGCTAATTCCCGTCGGGCTGCGTTGCGACGCCCCCGTCGAAGACCTTATCAAGGGTATAAGGTGTAACAGGCGCTCCGCGAGCATTGGATTTATGACCCATCGGGCACGGCTTCCTAATCACGGCCCCGAACTCGCCGAGCAGCTGCCTGTACAAGACTGTACCACCATTCGTCCCGGGGCGGGCATCTTCCTTTTGCCCCCCCTATCAGGGACTTGAGCTACTGTGGGCCGGAAACCCACTTAAAGGGAAAGGGAGAATCGGACACTCCGTAGGGCTGTGCCGTCGGCAACTCTTGTTGGTTGTGTTGTCGCTGGACCGTTGGACCCTGGTTCCGGCCTGACAGGCACATTGCACTACATAAGTGGTCTCCCGACCTAGAATCTGGAAACTACGAAGCCCGACCTAGAATCTGGAACTGAAATCAGAAGACGGAAATAGGTAAATTAGTTCGATAGGTCTCGTTTATTAAGAGCGGATCATGGCATCAAGCCAACCCAAGGACGTCGGTCCTGGGGTCAGAAGGGCTGGATCAGCTCAAGAGTCGAGGATTCCGCGAGGACCTCGTACACGTAGCCAAGGAAATTCGGCTACTGATCCAGTTGCAGAAGCGTCCCCTTCGGGGACAGCCGTTGAGAAAAATGGCCTGGAAGAGAAGCTCGAAAAGTTGAGCGAGGAGATTCGTCAGGAGACGAAGAGCAAGCTCGACGAACTTCTGGGCATTTTTCAGGAGCAACAGGAGTTGCTAAAATCCGAGTTCCACACTGCGCTTGAAGAGCTGACAGCCCGTGTGGTTCTCGTTGAGAATTTAAGTACCGATGCGTCCCCGAGCCGAGATCCGGAAGTGATGGTTCGCTAAAGCTCGCCGCGAAAGAAGCGCGGCGAGACGCGAATCAGGCCCTGGAAACGCTGTCCAAGACAAGGGACAGCATCGACGACCGGTTCTACCGCGCTTCGCGGCGACTAAAGGACCTTGAGCAAGCTGCGGGCCGGGCCGAACCAAGTTTGGACGCGGGATCGCTCTCCGACGGAGAAGAAATCGACAGTCTAACGAAGAAGGACAAGTCCGTCCGGATGCGGGATTCCAAGTGAAAGAGCCCCAAGTCGGCCAAGGGCCGAAAGAAGAAGAAAAGTCACTGTAGTGACGACCGCGAAAATTGCGACTCAAATTCGGAGTCGAAGGTTTCAGCAGAAAATGGTGACGACGGCTCGTCGAACCATTCAAGAAATTCCGACCGAAGATCGACACACGGAAATGGAATTTCGTCGAATAAGAAGAGCTCCAAACGAGGCGGAGTCACTTCGTCCGCCTCGCGGAGAGACAAGGAAGCGGAGCCAGAAGACATCGCGACGCGGCGCGGACCGCGATGGGAGGAGTTGGAGGAATTAAATCCGACTAACCACCTCTTCAAGAAGTTTCTTTCGTACAGGACGTACCGCCTGCGGAACCCGCAGACACGTTTGTCGGGCAAGGGGCGGGCCGCCGTGCGAAAGATCAGAAGGGACATACCACCAAAGGTGAAGAGAGACAATACGTTCACAGGAGACGATAGCGTATTAGTTCTAGATTTTTGTGCTAAGATAGTCCAAGAATTCGACACCCAGGAGATGAACGAAGGCCAAGCGATCCGCTTGCTACCGGAGTTCCTCAGCGGAATCGCCCTGAGACAGTACACTTTGGTGTCACAAACGGCGGGGTCCCACCATGGGAAAATATCCGTCTGGCCGGAGGCCGTACAGTGGCTATTGCGAAGCTTCGCTACCGATGAGGCAATCCGCCAAGCCGTACTCGCTTTACGGGAAGTACAGCAGCTACCGTCTGAAGACGAGATGGAATTTTATATCCGTCTGACGGACGCGAGCAATCGATGTGGAAACGTATATTCGATGGAAGAACAAATGACGATGTTTATTGAAGGACTCGATTCGAGCATCAAGCCGATGGTATCTCAATACCGACAGGACAATCGGGACGTATCATTTTTGAGACTAGTTAATTACGCGAAGGCGCATGGCTCGGCGAGCCGCGCCAAGGAGAAGAAGGCTAGGAGAGTCACCATCCAAGCGCCAGCGACGCTAAGGACGGGGGGGAAGCAGAAGCCTTCGCACCCCACGCGAAAAACCCGCGGCTCTGTCCACTTGGCAGACTCACTGTCTGCGTCCAGAGGACCTAGTACTGTGGATCAGGAAGAAAATGGATACGCAGGAGCACTGGTCGCTGAGGGCGATTTTTATGACCCCTCCGAGGAATATAGAGGCGAGGCGCACGGGGCTAGTGGGATGTCTACGCTACAGACGCCCACGTATACGACGGACTCGTATACAGAGGCCACGGATCCCGTGTTAGCGTTTCGAGGGCGCGGACACACGCCAGCGCCAAGAATTCCGATGGAAGACAAGGGTACGGCCTTCAGAAGACCGGGCTGGACGGGCCGGCCGACGGCCCGAGGACCGCCAAGGTCGCCGTACCATCAGAAGAAGCATGGCCTCGTATGCTACCATTGCTACGAGAAGGGGCACGGAGCGCTTACGTGTTTGCTCTCGTTCCGAGAGATGCACCGAGTTCTGAAGAACTACGAGATGCTCTCCCCGATGGAGAGGTTGGGAATTCCGTCGACAAGTTACCTGAAGGTAAAACAATGGTTCGAATCGCAGGCGGCGAGCACACCGAGTGCTTCTGCCGAAGGTTCGGACCGGACATCAGGAAGGCCGGCCGCGGGGCCGTCGTCGGACTGGAGAAGAAATCCGCAGCGACAGGAAAACTAAGGGGGGGAATCTCAAAAAATTCGAAAGGAGAGACATGCGTCCGGCGAACCATGTCCGGGACCCAGTTCCGTTCCCGGCTTTTAGCGAAGGAGGCAGTCGACGGCGAGGAGACAGTTGGAATCATCGATAACCCGAAAGGACCCATTGGGGTCAAGAAGATTCTGCGAAGAGGCAAGGACGATCCGCTGGAGCAAGTCCGACGCCCCTGGTACATGGTCAAGCGCGGGGAATGTCCCGAGAAGATTTTGGTCCTTGCGAGGAATAACTACAAAGTCTTCGCGGACATTGGACCGACGGTCGGATTGATGAGCCGTGTACTGTCCGGTGTCCGTGTTGGACACCGGCGCGGGACCTAATCTCATCCGGAGATCCGAGCTTCCCGCAGGAATGGAAACTCTTGTGTCCTTCGGACCGACCCAAGACATCGGCGATGCGAATAACAGGCCACTCCGAACTCTAGGTACACTCAAAATGCCTGTGAGACTTGGACGTTTCGTGGCTTCAGTCGAATTCATAGTTTGTGAAAAACTCGCAGTCCCCCTAATTCTAGGAGCGGACTATTGCGATAGGTTCGTGGAGTCTATCTACCCACGAAAGAATACAGTTGAGTTGGCGGACTTCTCGGAGGTTCCGATCGTAAGGCGATTCTCGGCGAGAAAATCGAAGAAACATTTGGTCCCCGGAGAGGGCGAGACTGATGAAAAAGAGGAGCGAGTTTCCCCCAGGGTGAAGGTGGCAAAAGCCACGACCATTGAAGCAGGGACGCAACACGTAGTCGAATGCACCTCGAAGAGGACTGGGTTGGTCGTCGTTCAACCCTACGCATCCCTATACGACAAGCACGGACTGGTAAGCACCAACGGTTGTAGTGCAATACGCACCTGAAAAGGGGGGTGAAATGAAAGGAAAATATTTGGATATGAAAAGTAGTCCGGGTGGTGGGACACACGTGTGAATAATTGCACAGTTTTAATTTTTAATTATTTTATTTTATTTAGTTAATTAGTTGGCATTAATTTTGCTGACACTAGATTAGATCTGGGATCTAGCGCCGCGAGCTACTGTAGTGACTCCGGCGGGGCGATATATACCTTAGCCCTCTGACGACCAAGTCAGTAAAGGTAACCCGAGTTGCCAGAGTTGAATGTCGCCTTGGTCGAAGTCCGTCTTTCCCAAGACGCTCTCTTTCACCTAAGCCTACGGCATCCTTTGCGCTCGGGGGTTCCCCTTTTCTTTTTCCTTTATTTCCCTATTCTTTTCTACCTCTACCTCTATATTTCCCTTAATTGTGTTGGTTCCACTGGAGTGGGTTGCGACCGATCCGGTGTACGTGTTTTAGCCATCAGGCAGCACGTTGTGTAGCGCTGCTACTGTTTCAAGTTCCGTCGGAAGGCTGTTGGAACGACACCTCCGTCGAAGGTCTTACTGTATAAGACAGAGTTGGTACCACTTACCGCGATTGCGATCGCGCTGGTGAGGGTGTTTTTAGCCATCGGGCAACACGTCGGTAGTAGCGTTGCTACACGGTTACGATCCCGTCGGGTAGTGCTGAACAAGCCCCCGTCGAAGACCTTGATTTATACGCGAGGTGCTGAATACGCTCGTCGAGCATTGGCCTTAGAACCCAGCGAACCGCCGTTACATCCTCGTAGACAAGCCCAACCCGCACTCGTCGAGCGCTCAAGTCTTCACAAGTCTCTACCACCATTATCCTCCCGGGCCGGGCATCTTTCCTTAACCCTGTCGAGCACTACAGCCACGTGTGGCGGCTGTAGGCAGAGCGACGCGCGTTCGGACGCGTAAGGAAATTCGGGAGACCACCCGGTGGATGACCGGAACCGGGATCCGGGCGCGGCTTGCGCGGTAGAAAAGTAGCACGGTAGTCAGCAATAAAAGGGGGAGGAATTAAGAGAAAAACAGAGCTAGCAGGCCGGAGAGCACAGTAGTTAACGTAGGTCTCGCGCGGAGTGATCGACGCGCGCGGGGGAAGGCAGTTGGGATTCCAGGGGTGTAGATGGCTCGGTCGGTATGGGCGAGCCAGTACCGAGTCGAGGCTACAACCTGGAATCCAGAAACCAAGGTAAAAGACCCGAGGCTTGGTGCCTCTTTACTTTGAGTATCGGGTTGACTATATAGTCCCCCGTCGCCGTAATGGCGAAGCTAAATTATACTGTAAATTAGAATAACTAGGGAAGAACGGGTGTAGCCCCGAGGGGACCAAGTACAGCCCCCATAGGCCCTATGGGATGCGGAGGGATTACACGTGTCCACGGGGAGGTCCGGTAGAACGGCAGGGGAGTCCACGGGTACCCGTGGTACACGTGGTGGCGGCGAGCGCGATTTTGGCGGCTAGGGACAGCTGTCTCGCTACATAGCACAGTGCACTACACCTGCCAGGCACATTGCGCTACAGGAACGGGTTGGCCGACGGACGATAGCGTGTTTGCGTGCAAAGCATGTATTCGTACCACGAAGGATTCTATCAAGGCAATGGACGCAAGCTGCACGACTTCGAGCGCCTGGTACGCAAAAAGTTCGAACAGCTCATGGGCGATGCCGGCCTCTACGATACAGAGACTACCGATGGGAGCAAGTCTGAATTGAGCTCACAAGTGACTGCCATTTCCCGTTTTAAGAAAGTCAGAAAGTTGTCTGAGGTTTTCGAAGGAGTCATTGAGCAGGTGAAGACGTGCCAGCCCATTGGTGGACCGACAGAGGAAGACATTGTAAACGCCGCCACGGCAATTTACTAAAAGAAAGCGACTATCGCTGAAATTTGTGATTAATTGAAGAAGCCGGAAACGGAACTGAAGAGCTCAGTAGGGCGCTTCGCGCATACGGTCGAGCTTGAATACATGCGGGAAACAAACGACTGGGGGTTTTTGACTGAGTCACAGCATAATACCTCACCGACAGATGCAAGGGCTGCAGGTGGTGCAGTATCGGCAGGGGCAGGAGAAACTGGCAACGGAAATATATTTGTCGCACCAGGAGATCGCTCAGCGAGTCCTACTGAAGCGGGCAGAGGATCCGGGCAATCGTGGAGCGGAGGCGACAACGCGGAGGACGAGAGGTCGCAGAATTCCCGCCCTGTCGGGAACAAGTGCGCAGTGGCCGTGAAGGAGTAAAATGCTGCGTTGGAGAAAGAACCGCAGGGCCTTTTGTCCCTAGCTGTCTTCCAAGAAGAATTCGAAGCTCGCTGAAGATTCTCTCGCGATCGGACAAGACAAGGCTGAGTCGCTCAAGATCCAAACGCCTCTCAAGGTGTCAAAAATGACTGGAGATAAAGGGGATGCGAAGCGGTACATCAGCATCATTCGCAAGAAAGTATTGTCATCACTGCAGTACTCAGAAGAAATTGCTACTTCCGCGCCACAGAAAGGGACGATGAACCTCGGTACTGATAGCGATACGGAAAGGGTAATCAAAATGTAAAGAGCAATGCGACGGATCACAAGAGACTACATCATAGCACGCCGTTCCAAGGATAGGATCGGGTATGTTAACTGATGCCATTGCAGACATATACCCAACTTTACTGCCCTGTCCAGTACAGTGCGCACATCGACTGATGGAACTGGACTGCACTGTAGCCCCCACCCAAACCCTCAACACTCGATCGGCGAGGGCGGGCGGCGGTCCGTGGGGGGTATCAGCTGCGGCGGGAAGGAGTGGGCAGAAGCGAGAGCGTGGAACCATATTGGTGGTCGTGTGAGTCATGGGAGATGTGCTTCATGTTAGGAACGTCTTGCGGGCCTGCTGCTCCGGGATATTACAATGCACATGAATCGGCTGCGAGGATGTGGCGGCCTGCGAATGGTTCTTTGCGAGTTGGCATATGAAGACGACGGGTGGTGGGGAGTTGTTGTTATCGACAACTCCCAACCGCCCGTCGTCTCATTATCCATGTCACTTACTGTTGAGTCAAGGCCGACTTCCATGTCGGCGGGAGGGCGGGGCTTATTGCGCCACGCTGTGTTACGTGGAGGGCTATTGTGCTGTTAGAGCATTTCATGTCAACTCAAGCATGAGTGCGGCATGCAAAAATTACATGTGCGTCTGGAAGCGTTCTGCTTCCGAACTCCTCAAAACTTACGCGGCAGCTCTTAGGCACTCTACAGTGCACCGCCTCGTAAGACAGCCCACTCAGACCGCACCTACTATAGTTTTCCGTATTGCCATGTCTTTCTTTCCCTACTTAAGACTCTCCTGACGATAAACATCAAAGAGAGCCATCTCATCTCTGCATTTTACTACAACGTGCAATAGTGATCACTAAGCTTATTTTTTCGTTTCACAGTCATGGCTCCCTCAACGGGCCCAACGGTGGGACAAAGCCTGTTTACCCCAGTTCCCCATCCTCAGCTGCGAAAGCTGGGACGCAAGCATATCCACGTGTTTCTGCGGGAAAGGGAAAACTACCTTCTGTGCATCGCCGACGCGCAAGCCACTGGCAGCACAATCCAACCGGTATCTATCAAGGCTTCTATTGATAGAGATTTGCTACTGTCTTTGGTGGAATTTGGCGAGTTTGCGGGAGTATCAATCGCCAGCGAACTCACCGACGACAACCTTCAGGAGTGGCTCAACGCCAATGAGAAAGTCAGTGTCGAGTCTTTGAGCCTTCAGGAGCTAGAAGCCGCTATCAAAAGCAATGTCCGTATGGATATCAATGAACCAGATCCAGAGATGCGAATCAAAGGCTTGTTCGTGGACTTTAAGACGTTTTTGCGTAGCAAGAAGTGGGACCACCTGGTCGAATCAAATCCTAAACTAGTCATTTCACAAATGGTCACCCTTTTAAAACCGACGGCTTTGAAAAACAAGATCGAGGCGGACCTGGAGATTGGCAAGCATGATTTGCGAAAGAAGTGGTTGCCTTTTTATAAACACTGTATTGCCGAGGCGGTGGCCTGTGACAAATTTGTTTCGGTCAAGAATGCGCAAGATTCTAAGGTGCCCGACCAAGCGAAGCCGCCTTCCAGGGGGTTTGCGCAGAAAGGCGGGCGCAATGAGAAGGGAGCACGCTCGGGAAGAGATTCGGAAAGAGATTCGCCACGAAGTCCAAAAGGGAGCTCACTTGGAAGTTGGAAAGAAAGCCCAAGCAAAGGGAGAATCAGCAATACTGTAGGCACAAAATCATCTGACAAGGAGTTACCCTTCTGCTTGAGTACAAAGAAGTGCAAGAAACGTCACTTGCTCAAGGACTGTACGGACACTACCGCAGAGGAAAGAGCAGATATATACCGCGAGTTTTACAAGGCGAAGCCGAAAGGAACCATCAACGCCTTGATGGAAACTGACTCAAGCACCCGACCCACTACAGTATCCAATGCAGTACCGAGGATTGAGCTGGCAGAGAGCACCGGACGTCTCTCTGGGCATTTGTCAGACATAGTACCAGTGGTGGTGAATGGTGATTATGGTGCTGATCATTCAGCACTATGCGAGGGACACCTACAAGAATGCGCTAACGCCGGAGTATTCGTGCAGGTGCTTCCTCTCGGGACACCCATCACAATGGGGCTGGCACTCAGCGAGCGTGACGGGGAGTCAGAAATGGTGTTCAAAGCTACCAAAAAGGCTCGCATTTCGATCACTCTCGACACAAATGGTGGTCCACTGCGACTCCGCAATGTCGAATTCTTAGTCTTTTTAGAGAATATGCCAGAGGTCCTTCTCTCACGTCCCCTGCTTCGGTCTATGGGTTTTGATCTTGACAAACACCTGGCGGAGGTTCGCGACGAGTTCCACAACGCAGATTTCTCTCATGTCGGATTTTCGGGTGCTGTAGAGGAGGGCATTCGATCGTCTACAAACAACCCCTCGCGTCTCTCTCGAGTGCTACTGGACAGAAGCGGCCAGGAGGAGGAATCGGAAGAGTTCCATGACGAGGAATATGTCAATTCAGATTGTCTCTCGAACGCAGTATTGGAAAAAAATGATGCAAGCGGCATGATTGATCATGTGCCATCCGCTCTTTTCTATGGTGACGGATTAGATGATGACCCCTTACGAGTGGACGATGAACTGGATCCGGGAACGGATGATCCGTCGACTACGACGCAAGCTCTACATGACCGCGTAAAAGATGCCATTGCCAATGGTCTTCCAGCACACCTCCACAGCGAACTGAAGGCGATGCTGACGGAATACAAGGACATTTTCCGAACAAGCCTGGGGTCCGATCCTCCTGCCAGGGTACCGCCCATGCAAATTCACCTCAAAGAGGATGCCAAAGCCGTGCGTGTGAAAGTCAGACGATATTCGCCACCACAGGCAGCTTTTCTGAGGGCTAAAACGGACGAACTGCTACAATTAGGGTTGGTCAGGCGCAACAATCAGAGTCAATGGGCATGCGCACCCCTGCTTGTTCCGAAAACTGGTCCAGAACAGTTCCGTTTCACGGTGGACCTTCGTCCAGTCAACAATCAAACAGTACCCTTTACGTGGCCGATGCCTCACTTCGAGACAGCAGCGTCAGAATTCGCTGGAGACAAGGTTTTCGCAACAATTGACCTTTGTCATGGGTATTGGCAGATGCCTCTCGATGAAACTGCGCAGGAATGCCAAAGCTTCATCACACCTGATGGTGTTTTCACCCCCACTCGGGTACTTCACGGACAGACAAACGCTACTTTTTACTTCCAGAGTACAGTAGCAGAGATCTGTCTATCGCTTCGAGACTGGATGCTACAGTGGCTCGATGACATTCTCATTCACTGTACAAATGAAGACGAACTTTTCTGCAAATTACGGAAATTTTTCTTAATCTGCCGTGAACATGGGATCAAGCTACATGCGCGCAAATGCCAGTTTTACGTAACTACTGTAAACTGGTGCGGCAGGGTCATTTCAGAAGCAGGTATCAGGATGGACCCCAAGCGTATGGAGTCTCTACTGCAGATGCCTGCTCCGAAGACAGGTGATCAGCTGCAGCAGTTCCTTTGCGCTGTGAATTGGATGAGGATGTCAATTCCTCAGTATAACGGGTTGGTCTCCCCGCTATCAAAATTACTTGAGGAGGTGCTTTCTCTTGCTGGGTCTCGTACAAAAAAGGCCGCTGCCAAAGTAAAGCTCTCGGACACTTCATGGAACAGGAGCCACACACAGTGCTTTGAAGCAGTTAAGAAGGCCCTCGCAACGTCCCTTACTCTCGCGCACCCAGACCCAGCGAAAACTCTATGCCTCTTTACCGATGCCAGCGATGAACATTGGTCAGGCGTCCTATCGCAGATTCCTGGAGTTGATCTCGACGCGGCATTTTCAACACAGCGACACGAGCCCTTAGCGTTTCTCTCGGGATCCTTTCACGGGTCTAGTGCGCGTTGGTCCACACCGGAGAAAGAGGCATTTGCCATTGTCCAGTCCGTCACCCGCTTAGACTATATGTTGCTTCGCCCGGAGGGTTTTATGCTCTTTACAGATCATAAGAACCTGGTATATATCTTCAACCCCCTGTTTACAAATCCCAGTCTACAGAAGCATGTGATGGACAAAGTCGAGCGCTGGGCGCTGTCCCTTTCTGCCTTTCGTTACACCATAATTCATATATCTGGAGAAGAAAACTGCTGGGCAGACCTTCTGTCTCGCTGGGGCAATGCTTCCTCTACCGGCAACTCCTTAACCCAACGCCGCATGGCCTCTCTTTTTACTGCACCCATCGCCCCAGATCTGAATCCAGACTTCAGTTGGCCCCAAGTCGAAGAAATCGCAAGGACACAGTCCAGAGCATTTGGAGAAGGGGATACTCCAAGTAATCTCAAAGAGTCACGTGGAATTTGGAAATCTGAGACGGGGGCAGTGTGGATTCCAGTCTCAGCCCAGAAGCTTCAGCTGCGCCTTTGTGTCATTGGGCACTGTGGTCGTGGAGGACATCGAGGTTTGGAAGCTACCAAGGCAAGTATTGGGGAACACTTCTTTTGGGAAGCCATGAATAGCGACATTGCTACATTCTGCAATACCTGCCTCCACTGCAAGAGCACAATAGGTGGGAAACGCATACCGCGGCCATTAGGGCATGCACTGCATGCGGACGCCCCGAACGAGCTTCTACATTTCGACTACCTGTTTATGGGAAAAAGCGACACAGCTGAGATTTATGTTCTTATTCTCAAAGATGACGCCTCAGAATTTGTGATGCTAGAAGCTTGTGTTACAGACGATGCCGAAGCCACTGTCACCACTCTAATCAAATGGTTTTCGTTGTTTGGCGTGGTTCTCATGTGGAATTCAGATCGTGGTAGCCACTTCAAGAACAAGGTCATGACAGAAATCAATCGCCGTCTACATTCCCATCATCACTTCACCACACCATACTGTCCACAGTCCAACAGTACTGTGGAGACAGCATGCAAAGAAGTCTTGCGAGCCTGCCGTGCCCTGCTTTCCGAGTTCCGTCTGAAGGAAGCAGAGTGGCCCACTGTACTCCCTTTGGTCCAGAGCATTTTGAACCACTCAGTCCGTCCAAGCTTGGGCAAGAGAGCACCCATTACAATCCTCACAGGACTCCCTGCCGACAACCCGTTACGCACTCTTCTGCCCCCAATTGTCCCGGTTCCAGCTTCAATTGAATTCATTCGGGCACAACGCATCATGAAAACAAACGTGCTGATTAAAGCTCTGGAGAACATCCATCGCGAAACGCGCCTTCGACGCAACAAAGCACGAGATGCAGCTGTAAAACGTCACAACGACAAGACACACGTGCGCCCTGTCAATTTCGAAGTCGGTGATTACGTGCTAGTAGCCCAGAAGGCAGGAAGCAAAGGGCATAAGCTTCGCGTTATCTGGCGTGGGCCACAGCGAATAACAAGAGCAGTGTCCGATCTAATCTTCGAATGTGAGGATCTCCTTTCGAACTCCTTTTCCCTCCTGCATGCCAATCGTCTCAAGTTTTACGCCGACGCACAGCTGGACGTCAGTGAAGAACTGTTGGACACGGTAGCCCACAATAACTCTCACCTTAACACAGTTGAGGAACTGCTCGATCTTCGCTGGAACGACCAAAAATACCAGTACGAGGTCTGTACAAAGTGGCTGGGATTTGATCACGAGGATCCTACCTGGGAACCATTGGCTTCATTGCAGGAAGACATTCCCGTCGTGCTTTCGGCGTTCCTTAATTCGCACTGAGACCAAGACTTGGTTTCCTCAGCAAAAGCGACGATGGCACAGTAACTACTCACTGAAGAAGAGGACTATTGCGCCACGCTGTGTTACGTGGAGGGCTATTGTGCTGTTAGAGCATTTCATGTCAACTCAAGCATGAGTGCGGCATGCAAAAATTACATGTGCGTCTGGAAGCGTTCTGCTTCCGAACTCCTCAAAACTTACGCGGCAGCTCTTAGGCACTCTACAGTGCACCGCCTCGTAAGACAGCCCACTCAGACCGCACCTACTATAGTTTTCCGTATTGCCATGTCTTTCTTTCCCTACTTAAGACTCTCCTGACGATAAACATCAAAGAGAGCCATCTCATCTCTGCATTTTACTACAACGTGCAATAGGGCTGGCGGCTGGACAAATACACCGCGAAGCTAGGGACGGAAGAATACAGCGCGGTGTTGGTCAATACTTTAATGCGGGGCGAGAATGGTGATGAGGTGGCAAAGGAAAAAGCAAGTTGCTGAGAAAGGTTGTAGTTGGCGGTGCAGAGGGGGGGACGGGGTTTCATTGGGTGTTTGTGTGTGGGACAGGGAGGGAAGTTTTCAATCGAATGGTTAACACCTCTTTCTCCATTACTTTTCTCCAGTATCTGCAGATAGAAACGCCGAAACATCATTTGTAAGCTGCCGTGCGAGAGAGACTCACCCAAATACCATTCGTTTTGCAAACGTTACAAGAACCGCTATACGCTCTAATTGGCCTACAACAGCCCTACCTTGCAACAAAGTCTCTACTCTCGGCATTATTTTTGTGACTTCCCAAGTCTCTACACCTTGTTTCAATCCCAACTCTTTACCGCTTGAATCGAAACGCATGTTTCAAAGTTAGTCAGAGGTAAAGAGAGATATATACAATTATGAAGGGCTCACTTGTCACTGAAGGCTTTACCTCATTTACATTGTCACTTCATTTAAAATCCTCCACAGCTGCACTTTTGTGAAGCTATCCACATTTGCTCAATTCTCTACTCTAAACACCAAGTTGACACATGCCTACATACGCAGGTGCTACGCACACGGTTGCTATACGCACGGGTGCCACATACACGGGTGAGGCATTCGAGTATTGTACTAGAGAGTCTCCCAATGTGCACAACACCTGCAGAACACCAATTCCCCGATCTTCACAACCCTCATTTCAGAGTTCCGTATCCTCACTAGTCAGTCCTGGAAAGCTGCACATTCTGTTCTTCAACTAGACCGCTTCCCTGTCCCTGTTTCGCGCATATGCAAAACGAAACTGCAAATAAAACGTGCCGATCAATAGAGCCTATCCCATCTTTTTATGACCTTCGAAGATGCTTCGTCTCTATTATTCTCTTCACAACTCATCTTTCTGCTCCTTCCTTTTTCCAACTCGCTCTCTTTTGCGCATCCAAGAAACGGCACCACAAAACTTCCAACCTACTACACATTTTATAAGTATGTCTCGCTATTTTCCCAGCTCGTGGCGGGGTGTGCGTGCGGCAGGCGCGTGCCAAACACGTAGAAAACGATGAGGATCACCGGCAGCAGGAAAATAGACCGCGATTAGTCACCCTTCTGGTGACTGTACCCGGTCTGCAGCCTCGCGAGGAAAGTGACCTCCTTGTGCAGCCCGGCCGCGCGCGCGTCAGCCCGCAACCGCGCTTCGGTTTTCCAAGCAGATGCCCGTGCTCGCTAGTGCTTGTAGATAGGCATCTGATGAGCGCCCGTTCTTCGAAGACGAGTACGAAGCGCCCGCGAACGACACACGCCGACAGCTGTGCCGTCGGCGTCGGCCGTCCACAATTGGCGGCCGCGCTCGACGTTTACAGGCCACATCTCACGGATGTTGAGGGGGTTCGGAAGAGGAGGCGCAGGCTAGGAATGAGGGGTGGAGGGAATGGTGCGATGCTGAGAATGAGGCTAGGAGTGGGATCCATTCGGAAAGAGAGAAGAGGAGGTTGCAATGCATGTGCCTCCGACAGTACATGTGTCTAATCTACACTATACGCTTTATTGGCCCATTTCCGGTTCCATATGTAGTCAAGGGGGGCGGCTCGCAGTCTTTTGTTCTCGCTAACCGACTGAACATCATCACACTCAGGACCCATCTGCTGCAGACGAAGCCGCATGTCTTCCGTGACAGCAGGAACCTTATGCATATCGGTGGCATCTGCGGCCTCGTTGAAATGGCAGCTCAGTCCTCTTCCCCCGTCTCTAGTTTATCTTTTGCACCGCACTTCTGCGATCATACTGTGTATCAAAACGCAGGCATTTGCAATGAAACCCATCTCAGCCGATGACATCAGCTTTGAGGGCACGAATAGGATCTTGAATTGAGTAAAACGTACACCAAAAACCCTCTCCACACACTTCCGAACACCTTCTTGAGCATTCACGAAGACCCGTTTCTTGTCTAGTTCCGGGTCATCAATCTTTCCGCAGAACACCTTCCACGGCGGGTAAATACCGTCGGCGAGGTAGTAGATCCAACCAAATGTTTCTCCGGAGACTATATATTGCGGTGCAACAGGTGGGAACTGCCCAGAAAGCACCTTCGCGAAGTGTTCGCTGACGCTTAGTATGTTCAGATCGTTCAGGACACCTGGTACACTAAACTGAAGTGAGCATATCCGCAGGTCAAGGTGGCAAATTACCTCCGCCCTCAACACAGGCTTGCTGTCTTTTCTGCGGAGACTCCCCTGTAGTGCTTTGGGAGCGTTTTTCCAATACCAAACTGCACAGTCGACTGCGCTGGCACACCCGGGGAACCCCACGATACGAAACTTCTTCTCTATCCACCGGAAATCTTCTAGGGTTGGCTCACGCAGATACTTCACACTGAATACATCTACAACAGTTCGAGAAAACTCTTTCATAGAAGCAGTAATCTCTGAGACGTCGAAGAGATCATCACAAAGGTCAGATGGCATGCCATAAATTTGTGCGCTGAGCATTGTTTTTGCTGATAAGTTTTAGGGACCTCACGACAAATGGGGGGAAATTTCGTCCAATTGTTGATGAGTAGAGAAGCCGCATGAGGTAACAGGTATTAAAAACTCTCAAACAAGCTGGGGATGTGGTGTACGCATTACCCGCGCATAACGGCGGCACAATGCAGCCATTAGATGTGGGGTTTGGTCCTTTTAAAGAATTCATTCGGATCTCTGTCGAACAGCTTTCGTCTACAACCTAGTTGAATAGCCACGACATGTTCGACTATCTGAAGAAAATGCGGCGGGCATATTTTAAGTCCTTCACAAGAGCGAATGTGACGTCTGCCTTTAAAATCTGGCATACTGTTTAAATGCGAGGCTCTTATCTGCGTGCCTCGAACACGGTCTTTGAACGAAAAAAGTGGTTGGTGACGGTCGCACAGATGGAGTAAATGCTGAAAATAAAACGCTCGGTATGCAAAGAGAGGTTAGGCTTACAGCCACCAGTGCTGCAGTGTGGTTTTTAGGACACGTCGGCGGAGTTGACCTTGACAACGAATACAGCAATGGACCAGGCTAGGGATAAGGATGCTATGGTGAGGGGTGAGCTGGCGAAAAAGCAGGAAAAGAAAGCCGATAGAGGGCAAAGTGCAACTGAAGCTGTGGATCGGACGAAGACAGAGTGATTGAGGCTACAAATGAAAGTGCTTGCTTTCCGTTTCCAAAATTTCAAGGATGCGAAACTTATGCCAAGGGCACTGTCGGTGCGTCTACAGACTGCCAAGAAAAGAGTCTCTAGCAAGCGTGCCGCAGTATTAATGAAAAGAACGAAGGAAGTTGGCCTCGAATGGCAATTGGAAATAAAATTGCAATGCAAGAATGCATGAGCCAATTAAAGTTTTTTGCAAATATTAGGTGTTTCTGCCGTTTTTGCGGCCTCGCCGATGCCCCGACGAGACAACGCCATGCATATCGATTTATGAGCCTTTTTGCTCCTTCAACCAGAAAATATGTACCTGGCGACTGCCAATTTTCCATAAAAATGAAAAGGTTTTCTACCCCCGCCTCCACCCCCAGATTCGCGTCCCGCTCAACTCGAACCACCGGTCCTTCCCCATCGCCCACCCAGATACCGTCTGAAGCACCACCTTCCCCACTCCCGTCCACTCAGGAGCTACTCTGCTCCCCCATCCGTCCCTCTTACATTTTCTCCTGCATCCCGCGCCCGTGCATACATAGCACTGTCTTACTACTCATACGCTTTGTCCGGGCGCCGACAGCCGCCCAGACTCCTAAAACTACTCATGAGGCATTCATGCGCTTCCATATGATCCCCACCGTTGTGCCCCGAAAATCCTTCCGCAGCGAGCCAGGATGGCCGTCGTCACTCGGGCAAATGCATGTCCACCGACTCTAAATTGGGAGGGCGTGCACAGGAACACAATGTCGTGCACTGAGGGGGAAGGGTGGGATCCCTCTCTGGCAGAGCGCGCCCGTTCGGGGGCGCGTGTACGGGATTCGGGAGACCACCCGTAAAGGAACCGGTACGGGGCCGGGCGCTAGGCGCAGTGGGGAATTGGAGAGGAAAAAAGAACTGGAAGACACGCCCAGGAGGGGCCGAGCGGTAGGTACAGGCTTGCGCGCACGCTACAGTAGAGGAGCAGGGGCGCGCGCGTTAGAGGTAGGTGGGAATCGGGGACATAGATAGATCGCGTGGTACCGTCGTGGGACGGGGACCGGCGCGAGGCTACGACTTCGATTCCAGAAACCCCGGTTCTCGACCCAAGGATTCGTGTTGTTTTACTTACGGTCGGACGTCGGCTATATAGACGCCGACGTCGGAACATAATAATAATAACTAATTAAAATAAAGGGGTACGACACCCGTGACACGTGGTGGTGGGACACGGGTACACGTGGGGAGTGGCACGGATAAACGTGATGTATAACACCGGTACACGTGGGTAATGGCACGGGTAAAAGTGATGTATAACACGGGTACACGTGGGTAGAACTTTCAGTACTTCGACAGGGCTTCACAGAGCTTACACCCAGACTGTGCTGGTGGAGAATTATACACGGTTACACCTAGAATAGATGGAACTTATGATAGTGGGATACGCGTCGTGTGCTACAGTGCTGCACCGCGATAAGATGGGGAGTTCAGTGCTCTACATAGCCCCCCTCTCAGAGTACAGCGTCCACGCGAACCATGACTTCGGCCGTCATTGCCCCGCCCTGCCAACGTACCAGCCCCCCTCCGGCACAGACAGCTTGCGAGGATTAGGCAAGCGCTCGGGAGAGAAGGTGAGATAGTGCGAGTCCGCGAGTACGCGCGCGAAATGAAATGCGAAGCGGTGGCCCCGGTCCGAACCTCTCCCTCGGGCTTCCGTGTGGTTCCTTGACGTCGACTTTATTGGCCCATCCTTCCCGGCGACCAGCGCTAGCGTGTCACCCTGACCACGCGACCTTCCTTCCCCCTTTCCGCGCATTGGTAGGGGCGGAGGATGACGTGCGCGGCGGTACGCGGGAGTCTAACACGGGGTGGTACGCGGCGGGGACGAGGTGGCCAGGGTGCGGGAGGCAACGAAGTACGTCCCCGACGCATTGCGAAGCAGTGTCTGGGATGACAAAATAACGGGGAGTCCTCCGTCATCTGAGGACTTCCCTCAGCCATTGTACGAGCTTCCACGATTGTATGGCGACCCATAACCTAGGTCGCCAGTATCCCCCTGCAGCGTTGCGAAACGTAGCGGAAGCGGACCGGCCTCACGTCGCGGCCACTTTTGACACGCGAGGAACCGATTCCCTCGTCGTCGGGTCGAAAATTTATCCCTCATGAAGGGAGGGCGTGAAACCCGCCACGAGGGCGGGTGCGGCGTAGTCGAGTGAGATAGCTTATCCCACCCCCTGAAAAGAGGAGGGGTGGACACGCCACGAGGCGGAAGCGAACCGCAGTACATGCTCGAGGTAGGTCATCGCACCCTTGTCAAAAAGACGAGGTGGAAAGGACGCGTCATAGAGCGGAGTAGGACCTCGTCATGCGAGTACCGGCCGGCCTCTAGACCCATCGGAGGGGCGGAAACCGACGCCGTTAGACGCGTAGGATCGTTATCCCTGCACGAACCAAACGGGGGACTTACCCTCGTCCAGCGGAAAGGGGATTCCAAGACGTCTGCGGGGACATGGACAGTAACTCGCTGCGGCGAGGGGAGGATTTACCTATCACGAATGGGGACGATGCCGCGCTGTAGAGCAGAAAGGGGCCTCGATGGGATGAGTGGAGCATCACCCATTATCGGGGGGACACGAGCGGGGGTGCAGAAGTGCTCCGTTCGGCGAGGCGTAGGTGTAGCATATCCCCCTCCTTAGAATTAGAATTAGATTAGATTTGTAACTGTAGAGCCCGAGCTCTACAGTATCTCAGTGCGCCCGCATACGCGTACCCCACGTGTACAGGGACGCGCGCACACACGTGTACGACACGTGGGCTGCCAGCCCCGATGGCTGACAGCGCTACAGTGCAGGCCGACCTGCACTGCTGTGATGATTACGTTACGTTAGTCTGTATATTAAATATGAGCGGACCGCCGGCGGGGGGAGGAGGACAAGCACGGACTTGTCAAGGGTCCTCCACCTTGGTCCACCCGCTTACTTTCAGGTACTTCCTTTAGTTGCCTTAGAGTAGCACTGCGCTCGGGTTGAGGACGCACGCTACACGCCCACGAGCCGGCTCCGCCTCCGCCCGTCGGTACTGGATAGTCACCCAGTACCGCTCCGGAGCGTCGAGGCGTCGAATCGCTCGCGCGTGCGCACGTCCTCCCCGATCCCGCTCTACCACCGCTACCTCGAGCCCGTGCTCGTTACCGTGGGTGGGCCGTGCTTCTGTCTTCCCGCCGATCGGGGTCTTTCCGAACTGTCAGTACTCACTCCCTCGTCGTTGGGGGTGATAATACTACAGTGGTCTCCCGCCGTAGAAGACCCTGGAGTCCGATCTCCGAGAAGACTTCCGCTTCCCTCCGCGAACCGATCGCGTCGAGATGAGCCAGGAGCCCGAGCCCTCGATCCGCTCAGAAGCGGCGGATCTGAGTCCGGCTGCTGTGCAGTCCCCATCCGCCCCGTCGGGCGACGGCGACGCAGGTCCTCGTGACCGCGAACCGTCGCTCGGATCCTCCGAGGAAAGAGCAGCGGCGATGTTCGAACGCATAGCCCAATACATCGAGGAAGTCCGTACTTCCCTTCCGATCGATGTATCGGACCATGTATACACTCGATGTATGGCTGAACTCTGCTACCTGCGTGAAGGGAGGTTCGATAGAGTGACGCAGCCCTTAGAGAATCTCCGAGCACTGATCGAAGAGTTACAATCGCGGATAGTGCTCGTCGAAGACTCCCGTTTCGCCTCGCCCGGACCGTCCGGGCAAGGTCGCCCTGAGAGGCCGACCTCGGTGAGACGACCCGAGGACCGAACCTCTCCGTCCGCAGAGCAATTGGGTGCGTTCGCGCACCTCTCCGCTGAGCTCAACGCCACTCGTCGGCGTGCTCGTGACATGGAACGTACCATGGCCGAAGGGCTACCCGGTGCTCTCTTGAGAGGGCCCGGTGGTACCGTACCTCCGAGCGCCGTCGCCCCCGAAGGTTGGCGTCCGACTGGTGCCGCTACCAGTCGGACTGCAGAAGAAAGCCGTCCTCCGATAGACGCGAACTTCGCGTCTGAGACCCAAGCCTTGCCGCCTACCGCCGGAAGTAGGCGGCAAGTGGACCGCGTATCGTACGCGGACGAACAGGACCGTGGAGGAGCCGCCCGCGGATCCGGAGAACCGATGTTCTCCGTCGATCCCCGCTGGGGAGGCTACCCGCCGGCGAGTTACGCCGAGCATCCAGGTCCGGTAGACGTCCGCACGCTACCGGTTACCTCCTTCGGCACGCTGGGTCCCGCTGAACCCGGGCTCGAGCCGGTACATACGATGATCCAAGAGTTCAGCGCCGTTGCTGACTATCGTATGTACCGCTTGGATAACACCTCGAGGCTCGTTACCTCGGGTGACGCGGGACGGATCGCAAAGTACGTCCAACGCTGTCGTGGTATCCGTCCCACGATGCGCAGCTTCGACGGTACCGACCCGATCCAGCTGCTGCCGTTCTTGAAGGATATCCGAACCACTTTCAACTCGCAACACCTGACCGAAGGTGTTGCGGTACGAGTCCTCGCGCACTTCCTCGAGCGCGACGCGGAGCGCCTGTATACGAGTTATACGATGCGTGGCCTCCGCGCCGGCCAGCTCCATGACGACGTGAGCTGGCCGGGGCTCGTGAATCAATTCTTGAAACGCTATCTCACGGACGACGTGTTAGGTGAAGCGTACGACGCTATCGCTACGGCGCGACAGCAATCGCATGAGACGGAAAGCACGTTTGCTGACCGACTCGAGACTGCTGCGTTCCGATGCACGGCAGTCTTCTCCGAACAGTCCCTCGCGCACTACTTCGTGCGGGGACTTGCACCGGCAACCTGTGTCGCAGTATCCGAAACTGTGCAAAGGCTGCCAGGCAGTCAGAAGACCGATCTTGCCACCATCCGCCGTATCGCCACGGCGGAAGGTACAACGTACCGCGCTCGGCGCGGTTTACCTCTGCCGGATTCGAAACCGGCAGGGAGGGCTGGCAGGACTACGAAGTCCGCCGCAACAAGTTCGCCCGCCTCCACCCTCCATATCGGGGAGGATGAGTGGCAGGCTGACCCTGTCCTCATTACGCAAGGGGCAGGGCCAGTAGGGGGTCGACCCCCCTCACCGATGTCGACCGGAACGACATCGAGTTACGCGACCGCGTTCGCGGCCACTCCAAGAGCGGCAAGGGGTACGGACCCCCGGGTCGCTGAGTGTAGTGCAATGTGCCTGGCAGGCCGCAAACACAGTCCGACGGTCAAACAAAAAGAAGAAAACCAACAACAGCAACAACCACTGCCGATGGCACGCGCTACGGAGCGTTCGAGACTCCCTTTCCACTTGTGTGGGCTTGCGGCCCACGGTAGCTCAATTCCGACGGGGGGGGGGTTAAGGAAAGATGCCCGGCCCGGGAGGATAATGGTGGTAGAGACTTGTGAAGACTTGAGTGCTCGACGAGTGCGGGTTGGGCTTGTCTACGAGGATGTAACCGCGGTTCGCTGGGTTGTAAGGCCAATGCTCGACGAGTGTCTCCAGCACCTTGGGTATAGTTCAAGGTCTTCGACGGGGGCTTGTTCAGCACTACCCGACGGGATCGTAACCGTGTAGCAATGCTACTACCGACGTGTTGCCCGATGGCTAAAAACACCCTCACCAGCGCGATCGCGATCGCGGTAGGCGGTACCAACTCTGTCTTCTACAGTAAGACCTTCGACGGAGGCTTCGTTTCAACAGCCTTCCGACGGAACTTGAAACAGTAGCAGCGCTACAGAACGTGCTGCCCGATGGCTAAAACACCTACACCGGATCGGTCGCAACCAACTCCAGTGGAACCAACACAATTAAGGGAAATATAGAGGTAGAGATAGAAAAGAATAGGGAAATAAAGGAAAAAGAAGAGGGAACCCCCGAGCGCAAAGGATAACGTAATCTGTGGTAAAAGGGAGCGTCTTGGGAAAGACGGACTTCGACCAAGGCGATATTCAACTCTGGCAACTCGGGTTATCTTTACTGACTTGGTGGTCAGAGGGCTAAGGTATATATCGCCCCGCCGGAGCCACTACAGTAGCTCGCGGCGCTAGATTCTAGATCTAATCTAGTGTCAGCAAAATTAATGCCAACTAATTAACTAAATAAAATAAAATAATTAAAAATTAAAACTGTGCAATTATTCACACGTGTGTCCCCCCAACCCGGACTACTTTTCATATCCAAATATTTTTTTGCTTTCTTTTCACCCCCCTGTAGAGCCCATTATTGCACTACATATCCCCCTCCTGAGCGCCCTTGTACAGCGCCAAGCCATCGTATAATCTCCTGCCGTTCCTTACCGTGTTTCCCAACCGTCAATCACTCTGCGCGGCGTTCTTGCAAGGGTAAGACGAAAATACCATGCTTCCTTCTCCGTCGGAACACTCGGACGACAGTGCCATCCGTAAGCGTCCGGGTGTGGGATTTCCTCGCAAGCCCGAAGTGCCCCGGGGTCTTCCTTCCATACCCCGTCTACCTCCTGTTACCAACCCTACCGAAGTGGCCTTCCATCCGGGCTACCATTCTTCTTGGGTAGCCCGTCGATACCCCTCGCTCGATGAGCTACAAGACAAATCCATGCGTGAACATCCTTCCCTATTTGCCTCTTCCCAGTGGTTCTCCCCTGTGGGCGTCCGCGATGTTGCTGCCATCGAACATAGTTTTGCAGACGGCGCTGACATGATACCCGGTCAACTACCCCTACAAGCCATTCGCACTTTTGACTGGCGCGCCCGCATTGCCATTCCTACCTCCATCCTTCTCCGGTCACACCTTGGTCCGTAGACTTCCTCCTCTTATTGTATGCACCTCGCCCTTGCGTTCGCATATCATCTTCTGTCAATCTCCTCCTCTTTTTCCCAATTTCCTCCTCTTTACTGCAGACCTGGCGCGGCTTTCCCTCCTTTCCAATCAGGTCAACAAATATCTGCAGGTAGTATGACAACGAGAGCCCTACTTCACCTACAACCCATTTCGAGCGGTGTGGCATTGACAATACCTTGGTATTCCATTCCTTGGGCGCGCTCAGCGAGCGCTGTGCGGCAGAGGCGTAGATCCAATTAATTCGACTCGAATAAAGGGGATATTGGTCGAGACGTCCGGTGTTCATTTTACGCTCCTCGGGCGTCTCGAGCACGCGCTTGCTAGGGGTTGTGCTTGTCCTGTTGAGTCTTAAGGCTTTCGATGCAGTTATTTTGAGCTTCGATTAAATCCAAACTTCCCCCTTGTCCCTTCTCAAGATTCAGTTCCGCCCTCTGCCGTTTTGCTCCCTCCGCGACAACTATCCCTCGAAGCGGAAATTTTCGGTCGTGTAGCTGCCATGCGGTTCGGCAATTGCTTGATCAAATCCCCCAGTTTTCCAATAACTGCCTCCACAAGATGTGTTTTTTCTTGGCTTTCCGCGTTCGACAACGACGAAAGATTTGGCGGGACCCGCAGCTTCCGTCAAATCATCTTCTATAGGAGTGATGACTTTTCTGTCCGTGGCTTATTGTGGTGTTAGGTGAAATGAATTCACTTACATCCCTTGGGGAGACTCCCCAAACCTGATTCTGTCTCATAAATGACTTCTGAGAGATTGTCCCCTTTGTCGCATAAACACCCCACACCCGGCGGAGGGGGTGTTTACGATGTTCGGCGGAAGACCCCGGATCGGCGTACCGAGGGCCTTGAACCAACCAACGCCACCGGAAGCGGGCCGGTAGCGAGTGGTAGAGAGTGGTCGGCGGGGATGCGCGCGTAGGCGAGTGGATCGACGCCTCGACGCCCCGGAGCAGTAGCGGTTGACGATCCGGTACTGACGGGCGGAGGCGGATCGCAGCTCGCCGCGGTGTCGCGCGCGTCCACTACCAGCTCGGTGGTAACTACTCGCGGAACGGCGGTGTGAGTAGAGTAAGCTGGGTGGTCGACCGTCCGTGGAGGGTTGCCTGTCCTCGTCCTCCCCACCGGCGGTCGCTCCCTATATTTATTGTACAAGTTAATTAACCGTCTACAGTACAGTACGGACTGTACTGTAGTCGGCTTACTGTAGACAGTGCGGGCCGGCCCGCACTGTAACGCTGTCAGCCGTCGGGGCTGACAGCACCCGTGTGCTACACGTGGGGTACACGTGTTGGTGCGCGCGCGCTGTAAGGTATGCGTGCGCGCACGCTGTATTGTCCGTACCTTACAGCGTTGAATCTAATTCCAAATCTAATGTATAGTACAGTTGCTGGCGGTTATGCTACACCCTTCTTCTCTTCTGAGGCACCTGCGGTCCTCTGCTCGTTGCGCAAGTTCACAAATGGCTTTTGAAGTCACGGAATCGATTGTCCACTGGGCGGCAGGGTTGTCTTTTCGCGTTTCCGAGGACTAAGCCTTCGCGTCATGACGTCCTGTAGCCCCTGAGACGTGTCCCCATGTGACCCTCGTGTGCGTTGCGAGAATGATGTGTCGCTTCTATTATCGGGTGGTACTTAACAAGTACTTGAAAGCCCTCCCGCAGTAGCCCCTCTCAATCTTCTCCTCATCGAGGTCACGTTCAGGGTTCTCAACTCATTTGTAAAAATAGGCCTGTCCTTATCACGATAGAAAAAAGATAAGCTCCAAAAACCTGTTCTCTTCGTTGGAGTGGTTCCCACCGCGATAGTTGTACGGGACGTCCGTTTGGAGACCGTTGAAAAGTTCCCGTTGAGTTCGTCGCGCGGGTAAGCGTTCGCGGATCGTGTTGACGGGCCTTATGTCGTCATCCCATTTCTTCCCCTCTTTTAGCTTGAACTCCTCCTCGTTCTTCCCTTTTTTCGTAGACTGGCGAGTCGGTGTACGTCGTGCCGAGTCGTGTCGTCGATACCAAAAAAATGAAAGCACAGCAAAACAGGGGTTGAAACACAACCAGATTAAACAACCGACAAATAAGCGATGGACCTCCTCAGTAACGGCGGTGAGCCGGTTTTCGTTATCATTGCAGGGAAACGGCGAGCGAACAATTCACCTACTCCGTGCAGTATAGTTTCGTGCGTTAACTCGCGCACCTTTCCAGGTGGTTTACGCCGCTGACGGACCGAAAGTCTCCGCCCTTGCTTGTGCCAAGACATCCCCCTTTCGGACGAGCGACAGCAATCCGCTCCTTCGATTTCGTGCGTGACTCCAGTCACTGCATTATATACATGTATATATATATATTCTTTTTATGTTCTTCGGACATCCTTCCAGCTCCTCACGCAGCACATTATTCCTTACAGGCCCACGGAGTCTCGCAATTTGGCGTCCTTGAAAAACGAACAGGCACTTGGCTCTCCGTCTCCGCTTGAACCAACGCGTCGTAGATTAGTGGCGATCGTCGGTTCGCAAGTCTTCCTTGCAAGGACGTCGACCGGCGCACGTCGCGCGGCTTTCTTTCCGCTCCCCGTGGTTCTGGGTTTGTGCTTTGCATGTCACAAAAGAAACGAAAAAAAGACAGAAAACGAAAACAAAACAAAAGCAAAAGAAGAGAAAGAAGGACTTGGGAGGGTAGGCGGGTACATAGGTCGCTCGTGGGACGAAAAGAATGTGCGCGCGGTGAAACCCATCCTTTCAGATTGTGTTGACACATTAACCTTCTCGTCGATGACGAAGTCAGCCGTGTAATTGCTCGCGTGATAACATGAGCTTGCGACACGGTGTTGCTTCTTCGGCTCGCCCTCAATTGCGAACAGCCCGCTACGCGTGGCGTCGTTTGGTGCATCCTCGCAGGCTTGTCTGAAGTCTTTTTGCGACGATCGTCGGTCGTCTACCAGACGATCTATTTCCTTCTACTTCTCCTCAGTAACGAGTTCCTGTTGAGCTATACAAACAAAACAAAAATATTGATGACAACGGAAAATCAGAAACCCGTTAGAGGTGGTACCGCGCGCACGACTGCTGTACGTCATCGACGTTCCCATCAGGACTTCCTTGCGACTCAGTCTGAGCATGGGCGGCGTCGGTTGCGTGTTGCAGCCCGTCGCAGATGCTCGAACTTGACTTCGCGAATATCTCCACGTCCTATACTCTCGACTAGCGGTACCGTTCCCTTAACTTTTGTTAAAATTCACACTGCACTTCTACTTCTGTGTTTTGCATTTTCCCGTGCGACAATTGTCCGTTTGTCCATTCTTAAAATGCCCCATAAAATTTTCATCAAATCAAATTGGACCGGGGCGGATCACTGATCCAAACGTCATATCACGTGCGCACGACTGCGACGCGCGATCATACGTAATTTGCGTATTATCTCCACCGGAGACTACAGTAACTCCTCCATTTCTTTGGAGGGCGACACTCGCCGCTCTCTACATGTGCAGCGGTCAAGGGAAAATTGCCTATCTCACTTCTTCTCTCCATCTCCTCACTCTCTGCTGTCCCGACTCCTGTGAGCACCACTCTTCCTTGTCTTCGCGCCGCGTCTCAAAGTACCAATTCCAACTTGACGACATCCCAACGGGTGTTACCCCGCTTGGGCGCGTCCGACTTCTTCCTTCGGAAATATCTCACCACGGCGCTGCGCGGTAATTGCGCGACTGGTTCCCACGTCGCGTCCTTCGTCTCATATCCATACCATTTCACCCTGAGGACTAATTCCAGATCTTGATACCCGTGATCGATGATCTTTTCTATCACGTACTCGGCATTCTCATTTTCTTCCTCACGTCCTGGGTTACTTTCTCCCCCTCCTGAAGATTCTCCGACTCCTCCAACTCTTCTGAGTTAGTTGTCCTACGTAGGTCTTGCGGTATCTCCGCTGACGGGTTTCGACTGACAACATCTTCCTCGTCCTCTAACATCTGCGCTCGCGTGGGAGGACGTTCCTCACTCTCCATCGCGTCGCGTTCTTGATTCCCGTCGCGTCCGCTGAGGAACTGTAGAGCCTGTCGTAGGCCTGATATCGGCATGTAGTCCAGGGGGCTAGGGTCTATTCGACTCTATCTCGCGACGCGCGCTCTTCTTGGTCGCCTATGGCGATGACAACCGTGTTCTTATCTGATTTCTTGACTGCATATGGTCCCGTGGCAACTTGTGCCAGCTTGTGTCTAGGTTCTGTTGCGGTCCCCTGTTCCTTCCGGAGGAAAACGTAGGATCCTGAAGGGATGTCATACTTCGGCTTGCGAAGCCTTGCGTCAAAGTTTCGCTTGTAGCGCGCTTGTTCTTTTCGCAGGCTCTTATCAGCGCCTTTCATCAGGCTTTCCAACCACGACTGCCATTTCAGGTAGTACGCTCGATTCGAGCTAAATCCTTCCAAACTTGGCTGTGTTTGTAACGCAATGCTTCTCGGCGCCCGAGCTAATACCAGCTCGAAGGGCGCGATGTTCGTAGTTCGATGAACTTGCGTGTTGTATGCGAACGTCACAGCGTCGCTAAATAAGTCCCAGTCCTTGGGATGCTCTCCAACATATTTTCGCACCGCGGAAGTCAGCGTGCGGTTAAACCTCTCAACTTGGCCGTTGGCTTGCGGGTGGTACGTAGTCGTGAACACATTGCGTATGCCGAGAATTCGGCAGACGTTCTGAAAGAACCGGGCCGTGAACTGTGTTCCATTGTCGGACAGCAGCTTGACCGGCGGTCCGTACACGAATACCCAATGGTGAACGAAGGCTTGTGCGATGTGTGCAGCTGATATCTTCTTCAACGGTACGGTTCGTACCAGTTTCGAGTATCGATCGCTGATCACGAGAATATACCGATTTCCTCGTTTGGTTGTATTTAGCTCGCCGAGGATGTCGATGGCGACAAACTCCAGCGGAGCTTTGGGCGTGAACAGCTTCATTTCCTTCGTGTTTCTTCTTAACTTCACCCTTTCCCGCGCACATGCGGCGCAATTCTTCGTGACTGCATAGCAGTCTAGGGCCATCGTAGGCCAATAAAAATATCTTCTCAATGTCTTGTAAAGTTTCCTGCGTCCCGGGTGTCCTGCCAATTTCGCGTAGTGTCTCAACCCTAGGACGAGGTCCCTTAACGATTGTGGTATCACCACTTGTACAAACTCCGCCGCGGTACGGCATAGAGTTCCTTCGAGTTCCTCGGTCTCCATGCTGAACGTTCTCACCTTTCCGGCGTCCATTTCTTCCTTGATGCGATTGCAGAAGGGGTCGACGGCTTGCTCGCCAATGAGCTCCTCCGGAGTCACAGCTTGAAATTGATCGATGCGATCGGAGGGGCCCCCCCTCAAGAGCGAGGATGTCGTCTAACGCGTCGAAACTGTCCTCGTCCTCCACTGTTCCCTCGGCCTGTTCGGCCGTAAAGCATGGGATTTCGTCGTCGATTTCGTCGACGGTTTCTCCTGCGGTCCGTAACCTTGACAAAGAGTCCGCCTGGCTGTTAGCCTTTCCCGTTTTTTACTTGATTTCAAAATCGAATTCCGAGAGGCGTAGCCTCCTTCGGATTAATCTCCCGCTCGGTTCGGTTACGTTCATCAACCACCTCAATGACGCATGGTCGGTATGCACAATGAAGTGCTCGCTATATAGATATGGTCTTAAAGTCTGTACGGCCCAAATTACCGCTACACATTCTTTTTCTGATACAGAATAGTTTCTCTCGGCTGCGGCTAACGTTTCTTGAAAAGAACCCGATGGGTTTACGTTGCGCATCCGGATGCGTTTGAAATAGTGCAGCGCCTATTTGATAGTCGCTTGCATCGGTATCTACCGAGTAGCGTAGGTCCTTCTTCGGCAGCGCCAACACCGGCGGTGCCAAGATGGCGTACTTGAGCTTATGAAAAGCTTTCTTGCACGGTTCGTCGAATCCTTCCAACTGGACCGGTTGTCCTTTCTTCAGTAGTTGGTTTAGAGGTTGCGCGATTTTCGCATAATGCGGAACGAACCTGCGGTAGACATGGCAAAGTCCCAGGAAGCTTCTAAGCTGTGTCTGTGTTCGCGGGTACCGCACTTGATCCAACGCGTCGGTTCGCGCGACATCGACTTCTAGCGTACCTGGGCCGACGACGTGGCCCAGGTACTTGATCTTTTCCACGAAAAATTCGCACTTGCGGAGCTTGAGCTTGACGCCTGCCTTTTCCAATACGGAAAGTATTTCATCCACGTGCACGATGTGCTCCTCCCACGACTTGCTAAAAATTATTATGTCGTCCAGATACACCAAACAGCACTTCCAACGGAACGGGGAGAGCAGGATGTCCATTGCTCTCTGGAACGTCGCTGGCGCGTTGGTTAGCCCGAAGGGCATTCTTGAGAAGCGATACAGACCTGAGTGACACGAAAATGCGGTCTTGTCGCGGTCGCATTCAGGGATAGGCATCTGCCAATATCCCGAAATCGCGTCCAACGCGGAGAAAACCTTGGTGTCACCAAGCGAGTCTAGACACTCATCCATGCGCGGTAAAGGGTACGTGTCCTTCACCGTCACTGCGTTCAGCCTGCGGTAGTCTACGCAAAAACGCATTGACCCGTCCGGCTTGGGCACCAGCAACACGGACGACGCCCATTCTGACTGCGCTGGTTCTATCACTCCTGCCTCTAACATCTTCTGCACTTCTGCATCTTCTACTTCGCGCGCTTTAGGCCCGGCCCGATACGGGGCTTGTGCGATGGGACGAGTCTCGGGGATCAACTCGATCCGATGGACTGTGGTATTAATTTCGCCAAGCGTCCCATCCCACATCCTTGAATACTTCTTCAACATCCGACGGAACCGCTCGTGCAGCCGTTCCGGCACGTGGCTCAGGTCGAGGTCCTCCACGTCCGGCGGTGGGGGCTCAATCCGCTGCTCCGGCTTCGACGATGCCGTCGCAGAGAGCCCACTCGACCGTTCTTCTGGCTGGTCCTCGCGCGCTTGATCCGACGGTTCGCATCTTGTCTCGCCCTTAGGCGTCTTGTTAGAATTAGGAAAATTTTCCTTCTTCCTTTCTTGAATTCCGAGAACTTCACCAATGGTGGTTTTGCTCTCGAGCGCGGCTCTCGGGTGCGGTAATAATTCTGCCACCACTTGGCCTTTTTGCACCCTGACAGGGTACGTCCTAAAATTCGCAACGAGTAAACGAAATGGCCTGTCAGGCTCAACCTGAACGACACCATTCGTGCATGTCAACCCGTGCCTTTCGTACAACGACGAGTACGGCTGAACCACAACCAAGCCCGCCCTCTTCGAGGTGCATTCCACGACGCACGACGCGTTGCGTCCCAGGCTCGATAGTTGTGGCTCTTGCCACTTTTACCTTAGGGGAAAATCGCTCCCTCTTTCCATCATTCTAGTCCTCTCCCGGGACGAGATTCTTCTTCCCTTTTCTCGTCGAGAGCCGCCTAACTATCGGAACCTCCGAGAAATCCGCCAACTCAACCGTTTTCTTCCTTGGATAAATTGCTTCCACAAACTGGTTACAGTAGTCCGCGCCTAGAATTAGCGGGACGGCTAGTTTTTCGCATACAATAAACTCGGCTGCGGCCACAAATTTTCCAAGCCCCACAGGCATTCTAATTGTGCCGAAAGTCCGGAGTGGCCTATTGTTCGCGTCGCCAATGTCTTGGGTCGGTCCGTAGGACACTACAGATTCCATTCCAGCCGGGAGTTCCGATTTTCGCACAAGGTTTGGTCCCGCGCCGGTGTCTAAAACAGACAACACCCGGCTCATCAATCCGACTGTTGGTCCAATGTCCGCGTAAACTTTGTAGTTTTTTCGCGCAAGAACCAAAATCTTCTCGGAACACTCCCATCGCTTAACCCTGTACCAGAGCCTTCGTACTTCTTCCAGCGGATGATCTCGGGCTCGGCTCAAAATTCTCTTGACTTGGGCTGGCCCTTTGGGCGTATCCACCAATCCAACAACCTCCTCATCGAGGCCTTCCCTTCTTGCTAGAGACGGGGAACGGGACTGAGTCCCGGACGCAGTACGTTGAACCTGCGCCTCTCGTGACTCCCTTGTAGTGCAATGGGCCTGTTAGGCAGAGACCAAGATCCGACGGTCCAATACAAACAACAGCAACAAAAACAACAACTGCCAACGGCACAGCGCTACGGAGTGTTCGAAGCTCCCTGTCCTCTTTAAGCGGGTTTTCGGCCCACAGTAGCTCGGATCCCTGATAGGGGGGGCAAAGAGAAGGGCCCAGCCCGGGATCGGTACATGGTGGTAGAGACTTGTAAAGGCAACTGCTCGACGAGTTCGGAGGGGTGTTTAGGTAAACCTGGTCCGATGGGTTGTAAATCCAATGCTCGAAGAGCGCCTTGTACACCTTATACCCTTGATAAGGTCTTCGACGGGGACGTCGCAACGTAGCCCGTCGGGAAAGAAGAAAACGTAGCAGCGCTACACCGTCGTACTGCCCGATGGCAAAGTACCAACAACGGATCGGTCGCAACCAGATTCCGATGGAACCAACACTGAGAAAAGCACCACTGGTGCACCAACACAAAAGCCCGATGGCAAATGACGTCACGTTGCGGATCGCAATCCTACAAGGTGGGACCAACTCAAGATTAAGGGAAATTAGGATAGGGAAATAAAGGAAATTGATAAGGGAGAAAGGGGGACCCCCGAGCGCAAAGGATAAAGTAATCTGTAGTTAAAGGGAATGTCTTGTAAAAGAGGGACTTCAACCAAGGCGATATCAGACTCTAGCAACTCGGGTTCGTTGGGAAATAAAGGAAAAAGGAATGGGACCCCCGAGCGCTGAAGGATGCCGTAGGCTTAGGAAAAAGGGAGCGTCTTGGGAAAGACGGACTTCGACCAAGGCGACATTCAACTCCGGCAACTCGGGTTACCTTTACTGACTTGGTGGTCAGAGGGCTAAGGTATATATCGCCCCGCCGGAGCCACTACAGTAGCTCGCGGCGCTAGATCCTAAATCTAATCTAATGTCAGCAAAATTAATGCTAACTAATTAACTAAATAAAATAATTAAAAATTAAAACTGTGCAATTAATCACACGAGTGTCCCCCAACCCGGACTATTTGTTATATCCAAAATATTTTCCTTTCTTTTCACCCCCCTTTTCAGGTGCGTATTGCACTACATCCCTCCAGAGTTCCCTCTCTAGTTTCCTTGCGGCGACGGGTTCCTTCTCACGTCCGACGACGCGGGCCCAGCGGCGGGCCCTCGGAATGGTTGGTTCGACCTCGGCGTTGAAGCACTCGGCGTGCTCGCCGTGTGCGAGTCGAACCAACTCTTGACCTTCAGGTAACTCGTCGATTGCATCCCTAATCTCTCCATTGGAGACAACGCCTCATAATTTCCCAAAACTCGGTGCATTTCCCGGAGGGAAAGAATACACGTTAGCGCGGCGTGTCCCTTTTCGTAACAATGATAGCACACCAGTCCGTGCTTCTTGACGGGGTATGGCGGCCTAGGTCCTCCACGGGCCGGCGACCTTCCTTGACGTTGCGGCCTTCCCATCCAGCCTGGCGTTCGAAACGTCGTACCCTTGTCTTCCATCGGAAAGCGCGGCGCCGGCGTGTGGCCGCGCCCCCGAAACATCATCACGGGATCCGTGGGCTCTGAAAACGACTCCGTCGTGTACGTGGGCGTCAGTAGAGTTGACGACCCGCTTGCCCCGTAGTCCTCGTGTCCGTAGCCCTCCGATGGCTCAATAAAATTGCCTTCGCCTACCAATGCTCCTTCGTACTGATTTTCGCTGTCTCCGTGCGCACCGCGTTCATCTGGTGCGGAGATTGACTCGGCTAAGTGGGCAGCGGCGTGACCCTTACGACCGGGATAAGAAGCCCTCGGCTTCTTTCCCGCCCTGAACGTCGACGGCGTCTGAATCGTGACCTTCTTGGTCTTCTTGTCCTTAGCGCGGCTCGCCGAGCCATGCGCCTTCGCGTAATTTACTAGTCTCAAAAACGAAAGGTCCCGATTGTCTTGCCGGTATTGAGATACCATCGGCATGATACTCGAATCGAGTCCTTCAATAAACATCGTCATTTGTTCTTCCATCGAATATACGTTTCCACATCGATTGCTCGCGTCCGTCAGACGGATATAAAATTCCATCTCGTCTTCAGACGGTCTTTGCTGAACTTCTCGCAAAGCTAGCACGGCTTGACGGATCGCCTCGTCGGTTGCGAAACTCCTCAACAACCACTGTACGGCCTCCGGCCAAACGGATACCTTTCCGTGATGGGACCCGGCCGTCTGAGACACCGAAGTGTAATGTCTCAAAGCGATGCCGCTTAAAAATTCGGGCAACAAGCGGATCGCTTGACCCTCGTTCATCTCTTGAGTATCGAACTCTTGAACTAATTTTGCCAAAAAATCCAACACAAGGACCCCCGTCCTCACCTGTGAACGTGTTGTCCTTCTTCACCTTAGACGGAATATGTCTCCTGATTTTTCGCACGGCCGTCCGCCGGGAACTTGACAAATATGTCTGCGGGTTCCGCAAGCGGTACGTTCGGTACGAAAGTAATTTCTTGAAGAGGTAGTTGGTCGGATTCAGCTCCTCCAACTCCTCCGATCGCGGCCCGCGTCGCGTTGCGACGTCCTCTGGCTCAGTGTCCTTGTCTCTCCGCGAGGCGGACGAAGTGATCCCGCCCCGTCTGGAGGTAATTTTCTTGCCCTGCGAAATTCCTTTTCCTTCCTCTGAACGATGTTCGGAATCGCTGGCATGGTTCGACGAACCGTCGTCACCATCTTCGGAAAGGCCATTCGACTCTGCCATTGAGTCTTGGTCCTCCGGCTCGTCACTACCGTGACTCTTGCTCCGGCGTCGCAGATTCTTCTTCGAAGTCTTCGACTTGGAACTCCGCTGTACCGCGGCCTTGTGCTTCTTCGGTGGACGGTCGCCTTCTCGACCCGTTGGGAGTGGCTCTTGCCCGGCGACCTGTTCAAGGTCCTTGAGACGATGAGCGGCGCAGTCGAACCTGTCGTCGATACTGCTTCCAAATTTACCTAAGGACTCCAAAGCTTGATTCGCGTCGCGCCTTGCGTCCTTGACTGAAATTTTCAAAGAAGCTGGGACCTCCGGCTCCAGACCGTCGGTCGCCTCACCTCGCTCCTTCTCGACGAGATCCACTCGAGCCGATAGCTCCCCTAAAACGGTGTGGAACTCGGATGCTTGCAACTCCAGTTGCTTCCGGACGAGGGCTAATTAAGCCTCGAAATTTTTCGTCATCTCTTGGCGAATTTCCTCGCCCATCTCCTCGAACCTGTAGGATAGGTTATCCTTGTCGGCTTCAATCCCCGTCGGGATTTCTTGACCTTCGGGATCCGTGGCCGTGTTGGCCTGGCTTCGGGTGCAAGGACCTCGCGGGATCCTCGACGCTCTTGCCGATCCGCTCCTACTCGCCCAGGGACCGGCGTCTCCGGGTGCGCTTGTCGACCTCCCTCGTACGAGCGAACCTACACAAAAAATACCAACAAAAACTAAAAGGACTCCGTTACCCAGACCACTTTCGTAGTGCAACTCCAGACCGAGGCTGTCGTAGACACAATTCTAGGTCGGGTTTGCTGTAGACAAATTCTAGGTCGGGAGACCACTTTTGTAGTGCAATGTGCCTGGCAGGCCGCGAACACAGTCCGACGGTCAAACAAAAAGAAGAAAACCAACAACAGCAACAACCACTGCCGATGGCACGCGCTACGGAGCGTTCGAGACTCCCTTTCCCCTTGTGTGGGCTTGCGGCCCACGGTAGCTCAACTCCCACGGGGGGGGGTTAAGGAAAGATGCCCGGCCCGGGAGGATAATGGTGGTAGAGACTTGTGAAGACTTGAGTGCTCGACGAGTGCGGGTTGGGCTTGTCTACGAGGATGTAACCGCGGTTCGCTGGGTTGTAAGGCCAATGCTCGGCGAGTGTCTTCAGCACCTTGGGTATAGTTCAAGGTCTTCGACGGGGACTTGTTCAGCACTACCCGACGGGATCGTAACCGTGTAGCAACGCTACTACCGACGTGTTGCCCGATGGCTAAAAACACCCTCACCAGCGCGATCGCAATCGCGGTAGGCGGTACCAACTCTGTCTTATACAGTAAGACCTTCGACGGAGGCTTCGTTTCAACAGCCTTCCGACGGAACTTGAAACAGTAGCAGCGCTACAGAACGTGCTGCCCGATGGCTAAAATACCTACACCGGATCGGTCGCAACCAACTCCAGTGGAACCAACACAATTAAGGGAAAAATAGAGGTAGAGGTAGAAAAGAATAGGGAAATAAAGGAAAAAGAAGAGGGAACCCCCGAGCGCAAAGGATAACGTAATCTGTGGTAAAAGGGAGCGTCTTGGGAAAGACGGACTTCGACCAAGGCGATATTCAACTCTGGCAACTCGGGTTATCTTTACTGACTTGGTGGTCAGAGGGCTAAGGTATATATCGCCCCGCCGGAGCCACTGCAGTTGCTCGCGGCGCTAGATCCTAGATCTAATCTAGTGTCAGCAAAATTAATGCCAACTAATTAACTAAATAAAATAAAATAATTAAAAATTAAAGGTGTGCAATTATTCACACGTGTGTCCCCCAACCCGGACTACTTTTCATATCCAAATATTTTCCTTTCTTTTCACCCCCCTGTAGAGCCCATTATTGCACTACACTGAGCTCGACATATCGAACCGAGATGCAGGAGGCGAAGCGCCTCTCGTGCCCCTCCTCACCGGTGAGGAGGCGCGACACGCGGAGACCTTCGCCTCAACGGACGGCAGCGCGTACGTGTGCTGGCTATGCCGTACGTACGGGCATGCCATGTACGCGTGCCCGTTCCTGTCGCCGGAACAACGAATGTTCACGGCGTAAAGGAACTACCGCTACCAGATGGAGACGCGCCCCTGTGCGCGTAACTTCCTCCGGCAAGCGGCGAGCGAGGGCCGTCCCCCGCGTCAAGGTTTCCCGAGCCGATCCGGTGGGGGCGCACGCTTCGCCCTCGTGGAGGCGGGTACCGTCGCAACGAAGTCGATCTTCGGGATCGACCCGCCTACCGCCAGGTGGACACAAGATACCCGCGCCAAGAGCAGAGAGGGGACCGAGACCGTTCTCGGTTACCCCAACAGGTACAAAATGCGATAATGTACCTGCAAGACTGGGTAGAGGATCCGTACCCTCTACCCACGGAGGGTCACGAAGGAGGACCGACTCGCTTCGTCCCCCATATCCTGCAACGACCGCACGCCGCAGGTCAAGGCCCAGAAGTACCCCAGTACTTCGCCAAGGCCGCCAAGCCGCAGTGGGGGAGTCGTCCCCACTCACGCGGGCGGCTACCCGAAGAAGACCTGTCCGTCGATAGCCAGGAGGTTAGCTCCGATAGCTCGGGTAGTTCGAAAAAAGGGTAAAGACGGTTACGTACACGCGGTGGCGTGAGCCGTCTTGTCCCAACGAAATAGACCCGAACCCGCGTGCTCGCCAAAAACACGGGGGTATTGTCCGATAATACATCCCCCGCTACCGGAGGCGAGCACGGGAGCTCCTGTGATGCCGATACAGGAAGGAGCGCTCGCCGAGGCCTCCGAAGGCCCAGCGTTAGGAGAACAAGACACCGGGACAGCCGACGTCCCGGTGAGGCGTAACGATGGCAACGGGGGCAACGACGACCGAAAAGATTCGGTCGACCCTCTGACTGTAGAGCACTGACCGCCCGCTCAATCGCAGTGCTGTACTGTAGCACCCGCGGCATACCACACTATCTTAAGTGACCTACCACGTGTATCCGTGTACACTAACCACCGGCCTCGTCCGGGTGTAAGCTCCATGGAGCCATGTCGAAGTACTGACAGTTCTACGCACGTGTACCCGTGTTATCCCTCACGTTAATCGTGTCATTCCCCACGTGTAGTGGTTGTCATACCTCCCCAAGAGGAGTTTCTCCGGCCATCGCCGCCGTCGTTCAATTTAGTATTTTTAGTTTAATTAATTATAGCTCCGACGTCGGCTAGTATATAGCCGACGTCCGACCCTAAGTAAACCGGTACGAAGATTTGGGTCTACAACCCGGGTTTCTGGAACGGAGTCGTAGCCTCGCGTCGGTCCCCGTCCCACGACAGTACCCTGCGAGCCATCTACGTCCCGATTCCCTCCTGCCTCTACCGCGCGCGTCGTCCCGCCACGCCCGGCTCTGCGCGCGACAGCTGCCCCTACCGCTCCGCCCCTCCTGGGCTCTGTTTTCCCACTTTTTCCCTTACTTTCCCTAGTGCGCTTCGCGCCCGGCCCCATACCGGTCCTTTACGGGTGGTCTCCCGATAATCCCCCACAGGCGCCCCCCGAACGCGCGCGCTCTGCCAGAGGGGGATTCCACCCTTCCCCCTCAGTGCACGACACTGATTCCCGTGAGCCCAAGTTCGACAAGGAAAGGTCCGTGTCGTACGGACTCAAGTACTCTAAGGGGCGTCACTGATCCGCGGACGCCCCAAGAACGAGGGAGAAGGAGACGAAAGCGGGGCCAGCACCGGAAGCGAAGGCCCCAGCGGAACGACCTCACCGACAAGGTCGCCCCGAAGGTTGTCGACGGCGTCATCTGCCTTATGACGTCGAAGATTTACAACGTCCTCGGCTCGATAGCCACGGAGGGAAATGTCTTCAAGCCCCGCACGATCGCCGTTGATACGTGCTCGGGGTACAATCTGGTGAGGAAGGCCGACCTTCCTCCCGTTTGGTCGCGGTACGTCATCCGCGACGCGCCACTGCCACGATTGGCAGGCGCGAATAGCAACCCGCTCAAGCTTTCGGCCGTCGTACGCCTGGCCGTGCCGTTGAGGAACACGACGTACCGAATTCCGTTCGTCGTTGCGGACCAACTCGCCGTGCCGGTGCTCCTCGGCACGGCCTTCATCGATACACACGTACAAAGTATCGACATCGAAGCCCAGCCGTTGGAGCTCCGGCAAGGAGGCTCGGTTGCCATCGTCGACAGGATGGGGGAGCCGACTCCCCCAACCAGGCGGCACGGACGACAGTCGAGCCGGGCTGACGCACGCGACGAAGCCCCGCAGGCAATCCGAATCCCCCGCTGGGTTACCATTCCCGCAAGGTCGCAGGCCCGTGTGCGCGTCACCACCACGGGAAGGGGCCTCGTGTTTATGGAGCCCAAGCCGTCACTCCAACACCGCCATGGAGTGAGGCTGATGAACGGCGTCGTCGAGGTCTTGCCGAACCAGACCTTCGACGTCATCATCGCGAACTTTTCGCAACGGGAAAGGCGGCTCCCAAAACACACCGTTGTGAGGTATGCCAAGCGCAACCCCCTCGCGATCCTGACGCGCGAACGTCATGCCGCCGAAGGGATCGCGCACGCGCTGCACCTGACCGACTTAACCGATGAAGTCGGCGGAGCAGGAGCCGGTCGACCGAGCCCCGGCAAAAGGGGAACCGTTGAGAAGAACCAGGTGGGGACGGACGAACGACCACCTCAAGACCAACCGACGGCGGAAGGCCCCATGGGCCACCAACTAAAGGATCCCGAAGACCCACCGATGGATTGGGAAAAAGAAATCGACTTGTCATTCATCGACGATGACAAGTTTCGGGGCCACGTGCTCGAGATGCTCCGTAAGCACTCGAGTCTGTGGAGCGGGGCTCCCGGAACAATCCGAGCGACCGAGCACCGCATTCCCCTCGAACCGGGTACGAAGCCGATACGTTCAATGCCCTACCGAAAGGGGCCGGCTATGCGTGAGATGGTCGCCAAGGAAGTCAACAAAATGTTGAACGCAGGGGCATTCGAACCCGCGAGCACCGAGTGTGCGTCTCCCGTGGTGCTCGTACCCAAGAAAGACGGCTCTCTTCGGTTCTGGGTATTACCGGCGTCTCAACGAGAAGACGGCAGCGGATTCGTATCCGCTGCCCGGATGGACGACTGCATCGATTCGCTCGGAGATGCAGCCGTCTTCACGACGTTGGACTGCAATTCCGGTTGTTGGCAGATCCCCGTCGCTCCGGAACACCGGGACAAGACCACGTTCACTACGCGTATGGGAACGTTTCGCCATTTGCGTATGCCATTCAGGCTAAAAGGGGCACCGGCCACCTTCCAACGTGCCCTCGACATCATCCTATCTGGCGTCCGATGGCAGATATGCCTCGTCTATCTGGATGATGTCATCGTGTTCTCCCGTACGCACGGAGAACACGCGAAGCATCTCGACACTGTCTTGAGCTTGTTGAGGAGCGCCGGAATCTCCTTCAAGCTCAAGAAGTGTAGCTTCTTCCAACCGAAGGTGCACTACCTGGGGCACGTCATTTCCCCAGGTAAGCTGAGCGTCGCCGAGGCGGCGGCGGACGCCTTCAAGACGTTCACGTTTCCGAGGACGTTGACGCAGGTGCGCTCGTACCTCGGAGCGTGCAACGTCTACCGCCACTTCGTGAAGGGGTTCGCGAAAATTGCGCGCCCATTAACGGACATGACGCCCAAGGACGCGGACCCCAACTTCGACGACCCCACCGAGCTGCAACTTCAAGCGTTCGAAGCGTTGAAGGAGCGGATGATTTCCCCGCCGATCCTAGCATTGCCGCGGTACGGTCGGCCGTACATGATCGACACGGATGCTAGTGCCTATCGACTGGGCTGTACGTTGCTCCAGGAACACGAAGGCGCCAACGACTGGCGCCCCGTGGGGTATTGGTCGTACTCACTGTCCGATAGTGAGCGCAACTACAGCGCTACGGAGCGCGAATGCTTTGCCGTAGTGTGGGCCGTCCGCACACTACGGCCGTACATCGAAGGTACCAAGTTCATCGTCCGGACGGACCATGATGCCCTCCGATGGCTTATGTCCCTCACGGAGAGTTCCGGAAGGCTTACCCAGTGGCGACTGCGGTTGGCGGAATACGACTTCACCATCCAGTACCGCCCCGGGCGCGTGCACCAGGTGCCCGATGCCCTGTCACGCCTCGTGTCGCCAAGGGTCACCGACGACCCTCGCCCTGTCGTCGACGTGGATGACGACATTCCCACCTTCGACGCGGACACGACCGTCTGTGACGTGTCGGACGAGCTCGCGGACCACGTCTGTACCGCGAGCTGCGATCACGAGGCCGTCCATGTCTTCGTGACAACAAGGAACCAATCCGGATCGCGAAGAGGTCCGCGCGTCCGTACGCGCGACGAGCCAAGGGGCGACGACGAGGCCCCCGCTCTTGAAGGAACCACCTCGTTCTGGGAGGAGAACGACGAGTTCGACGCCGTCGACATCGAGCGCGCCGAACAACCCGAAGTTGGCGCGCCCGCCTCCACGGTCGCCCCTCCGCAGGACGACCTTCCGGCCCCTCTTACGTTAGAGGAGATAGCCGAAGAGCAACGCGTGGATGACTTCTGCCAGACCGTACTGGCACGACAGTCAGAGTCCCGGGACTCCGCGTTCTTCGAAGACCACCACGGGATGCTCAAACGGAGACACCCCTTCGACCCTGACATCGTGCAGGTCGTGGTGCCTCGGATGCTACGGGCTCGGCTGCTTCAGCTCTGCCACCTACCAAACATCGCGGGGCACCCGGGCCAGAACCGTATGTACTTCGCGCTCTGTCGCAAGTACTACTGGCCCCATCTCGCAGCAGATGTCGCAGCTACGGTGCGAGGGTGCCGAACCTGCGCGATGAACCGTGTCAAGTTGCGTAAACACCTCAACCGTTTGAAGTTGTTCCCAGCAACACGGCCGCTCGAGAGCCTCGCCATTGATATCCTGGGTCCGCTTGCGAAGACGAAGGCAGAGAAACAGTTCCTTCTCGTGATCACGGACCGTTTCACCAAGCTGACTCAAGTCGTCGCACTGCGGACCGTAACCGCTTACACCGTCGCCGTTGCGTTCTGCGACGCGTGGGTATTTAAATACAGAGTCCCACGCTCGCTACTGTCGGATAACGGACCGCAGTTTAACGCGAAGTTCTTCCATAGCACGTGCCGTGTCCTGGGAGTGACGAACTTGTACACCTCGGCGTACCACCCCCAGACGAACGGGCAGGTCGAGCGATACAACCGGACGATCGCTTCGATGTTACGCAATTACGTCGGCGAACATCAGGACGACTGGGACGTGTACGTGGGGCCGCTTACGTACGCGTACAACTCCCACGTACATCGTACCACGCGTACCACGCCCTTCGAGCTCGTCCTCAGCCGACCACTGCCGGAGTTCTCTCTACGCAGAGCCGACGGTGACGCGCCCCCGTCCGACAGGGGGAACGTGCGCGCTGAGTTCCTCAAGACGTTGGACGACACGATCCAGAAGGCGTACGTGAGCCTGCGTCGGACGCAGGCCCGGTACAAGCGCGACTTCGACAAGCGCGTGCGACGGATTAAGACGCGCCTTGCACCGGGAAATTACGTCTTCCTGAACCCCACCGATGGGGCAAGGACGTCAAACAAACTCGCGTCGCCCGCCGTGGGGCCATACCAGGTACTTGCCAACGACCGGCGAACCATCACGATCGATCGTGACGGTGTTACCGAGCGCGTCTCCGCAGACCGCTGCGTGTACGCGCCACGGCCGATAGACGCGCCGCGGGCGAGTACAACAACCCCGGGTGACCTTTCCGACAAGGTCACCGAGGGTACGCAGTATGCCGTTGAGCGACTACTCCGGCATCGGACCATGGCGGACGGAACTACCGAGTTCCTCTTCAAGTGGGCGGACTACGACACGCCCACCTGGACAGCCCGGACTCACGTCCCGGAGGAGTTGGTGTCCCGTTACGCCCAACGCCTCCTGAGACGTACTGGTAGGGACCTCAACTCGGACGTGAACGCGGGCGTTCAGTCTTGAGGAGGGGGCCCAACCGTCCCGTTACGGCTAAATGCAACCGTTCCGTTACCGTTAAGTTAGTCGCTCGCGCCAAGGGCGCAGAGGGCTAACGGAATTCAAGCCGTATTGAATCCCGGACGCTAAAGGACGTAAGGCGTAAGGATGAGGCATCGGACTACCTCAAGGAATTGTGGCCCTCGTATTGACCAACTATACGAGGGCCGACGTGTACTCGAACGAATGAGGCGAATGCCCCTTTTTGGGAGCAGAAAGGTCGGACGCTTCCCCCTGAACTGGGTCACCGGACGTTCCGTTAAGTCCGGTCACCGCGGCGAGGGGGATGTCCGACGAACGAAGCGAGCACCGGCACAACCGAGCCTGTGTACGATGCAGTTAGGCCTCCGCCAGCCCGATCGGTAGCCAGCGCTTACGGAGTTGGATGTGAGAATTCGCGTCATAAGGGACGCGAAACGCCCCACGGATGGCCGCCTGGAATGCGGCATCATGGTCCAGTCGCGCCAGGGGAGCGGGGGAGCGAACGGATCGCACAAAGCAACGCACGAGATGTGAGGGACAGCGTACGCTGGATTTGATCAGGACGGAGAAGGGGGCGGACGAACAACCGCCACTCCACTGCTACCGTAATATGAAAAAAAGAGGAACCGCATGGCCTCAGAAAATGATTGGGATGATAACGGTCATCTCGCTGATGATATAATGCTGTACAGTATTCGGGCCGCCGCCACGATCAATGTGGAAGAAATAATGACAAATAAGCCCTCCCGGAAGCGCACACCGCGCGACGCGTGTGCGCTCGTGCCGCACAGTTAATACGTAATGGGAGGTACCCCAGATGCGCTCCGACCCGCAAGCCGCAAACGCTCCTCCCTGCACACCGTGGGAAGGGACGAGAACGTTGGTCGCGCGGGCGCTAACCCGACGCGAGCACACCCGCCCTCCCCTCGCTATGGAATCTGACGTCTTTCCTTCTTTCTGCGAGCGTGCGCGCAAGGACCGAGACAAGACCGCGGCAAGGACCTGGCGCATTGCGCCGGCGCACAGCACCGACAAGGAAAAGAAGTTCCACAACCCGCGCGCGTGAAGGAGGAGAAAGGGATCTTCTCCGCGGTCCGCGTACCAACGTAGGACCGTTACTCTTGTGCTGAAAGCTCGCAGACGGGACCCCGCGAGACGGCGGTAATGGCGCCTTCCGACGCGCGTATGGGAGTGTCCCGACCTTGGCCTTCGTGAGACACATCACGCCATAGTCACGGGGAATCAAACGCTGCACGTACAGAAGCCCAACCGCGGTCGAGGGGTAACGACGTTCGCCAGGCCATGGAACAACACGTAGAAGCCCCTCATTTCGCAGCTGTCGACCGAGCAGCATCGCCATCCTCGCGCTGTCGCGGAACAAGGAACAGGTGTGTGCGGTGCGGATCGCGGACACCAACTCGGACGGCGGGCTCGGAAGAAGGGGCAGCGACGGACGCCCTTTCGTACGGACGCGAAGTTTCCGTGTCAACGCCCCGACGCGGTATTGCAAGAGTACAGGGCGACATCACAACTGCCTTTCCGTGCTGATGAGACCGCCCGCTGTCCCCCTTCGGATCAGTCCTGATCGGAAGAGAGTAGTCGCTATTTTGACATCGATGACCCCTGCCGAAGGGGCCGATTATATGTGGCACCTCTCAAGTGGTTCAAGACGACGTTGCTTAAATTCCGCAACAGATAACGGACCCAACGGTGGCTGTGGAAATACGCCTACAAGTTGTAGCGACTATGACGAAACAGGTACAAGAACGCTATGACGACATTTCAAGGCCCCCCCGCCGGTTTCGGAGAGTACAGAGCGACTCGCCTCTGCTGCAGACTGTGGGGAGGGAGCTGATCGTGTCAACGTACATGAGCGTAAAACGTGCGAGAAGGGGGCGCCAAGTACGAGTGGGGCAAACCAGGCAGCGCGTACGAATTGAACAAAACGGAAAAGGAGTGGGAGATTCGCAACAGAAAAGAGGCACGCATCTAGGCCCTGCCGGTAGTCCGTCGCGCATGACGCCCGGAATGGCATTGGACGTACCCAACCACCGATCCGGGCGACCGATCACGAGGGGCCCTTCTGAGCGAGTGACGACGAACGCGGGTTGAAAGAGCGGCATATGCTGCTCTTTCTCTCCCCATGCATGGGGAGAGAGAAGATTTACGTCGCGCAACTCACGCGCATGATGTGCCGACGAGTCGACGTTACCGCATTACCAGGGGACACAACTTCACCCGACTGCCCCAGACACCCATTACAAAGGATGGTGTGAGGTCGGCGCGCTCCCCCCCTCTCGCCGTGACGGCGTTGCGGACGGGACGGATGGGACTGTACGAGGACGAAGGAAGGGGCCGAATGACGAAGGTGCGATTGGCGAGTAACTATAAGTCGGAGACGCCGGGAAATAAGGGAAGCCGCTAGGAAAACTGGCCCAACGCAAGAACGCGCGCGCACCGCGAGGGAAAAAGCCGCGATGAGGAGGAAGGACGGGTGTGACGACGAACAAGAGGAGCCTAAAACCGGGAAGAAAGGGGAGAGCACTACGGGCCCTACAAGCATATATGGACGCGGACGTCCACACTTCAGGGGGAGGGCATGCAGCATATCCCCCTCCTTAGAATTAGAATTAGATTAGATTTGTAACTGTAGAGCCCGAGCTCTACAGTACCTCAGTGCGCGCGCATACGCGTACCCCACGTGTACAGGGACCCACGCACACACGTGTACGACACGTGGGCTGCCAGCCCCAATGGCTGACAGCGCTACAGTGCAGGCCGACCTGCACTGCTGTGATGATTACGTTACGTTAGTCTGTATATTAAATATGAGCGGACCGCCGGCTGGGGGAGGAGGACAAGCACGGACTTGTCAAGGGTCCTCCACCTTGGTCCGCCCCCTTACTTTCAGGTACTTCCTTTAGTTGCCTTAGAGTAGCACCGCGCGCAGGTTGAGGACGCACGCTACACGCCCACGAGCCGGCTCCGCCTCCGCCCGTCGGTACTGGATCGTCACCCAGTACCGCTCCTGGGGGTCGAGGCGTCGAACCGCTCGCGCGTGCGCACGTCCTCCCCGATCCCGCTCTACCACCGCTACCTCGAGCCCGTGCTCGTTACCGTGGGTGGGCCGTGCTTCTGTCTTCCCGCCGATCGGGGTCTTTCCGAACTGTCAGTACTCACCCCCTCGTCGTTGGGGGTGATTATACTACAGTAGGGACTTACCCATCACCCGTTTTGTGGAGAAAAGCCGTTCGGGTGGGGATAAAACCGTGCGGACCGAGATTCCGCCGAGGGTTAGTGTGATCCCGGCGATGTCGGTCGGGTCGAGCAGACGACGCGCCCCTTGGAGGGGGCGGAAGTCGCTCCGGCAGCCCGCAAATTTAAGAGAAATTAACCATTCTCCTGCAGCCCCTTCCTTCAAATTGGGTGTCCTGTAGTGCAATGCGCCTGTCAGGCAGAGACCGCGGTCCGATGGTCCAGCAAAAACAACAACAGCAACAAAAAGAAGAACTGCCGACGGCCCAGCGCTACGGAGTGTCCGACTCTCCCTTCTCCGTTTAAACGAGCTTGCGGCTCGTAGTAGCTCAGATCCCTGAATGTGGGCACGGAGAAACAGCCCGGCCCGGGATCGATGTGGTAGAGACTTTCGAAGAGAATTGCTCGACGAGTGTGGGGAGGGGCGTGTACGCAGCGTACCCCGGTTCCACTGGGTTGTAAGGCCAATCCTCGTTGAGCTTCTTTGACAACTTGTAACACGACAAGGCCTTCGAAGGGGGCGTCGCAACGCGGCCCGACGGGATGAAATGAAAGTAGCAGTGCTACACCAATGTGCCGCCCGATGGCTCGAAACACCTTCACCGGTTCGGTCGCAACCGAGGCCGATGGCACCAACAATGGCTCGTACACACGACAAAGCCCTTCGAGGGAGACGTCGTTGCAACAGGCTACGTCGGAAAATAGGTCACAGTAGCAGCGCTACACCAACTGTGTCGCCCGATGGCCAAGACACCTACACCGGTTCGGTCGCAACCAATACCGATGGTACCAACACAAGATAGGAGAAATAGGTAGAATTAGAGATAGAAAAAGAATAAGGAAATAAAGGAAAAGGAAAGGAAACCCCCGAGCGCAAAGGGTAAAGTAATCTGTAGTAGAACGTAATGTCTTGTAAACGACGGACTTCGACAAAGGCGATATCAGACTCTGGCAACTCGGGTTACCTTTACTGACTTGGTGGTCAGCGGGCTAAGGTATATATCGCCCCGCCGGAGCCACTACAGTAGCTCGCGGCGCTAGATCCTAGATCTAATCTAATGTCAGCAAAATTAATGCCAACTAATTAACAAAATAAAATAAAATAATTAAAAATTAAAGGTGTGCAATTATTCACACGTGTGTCCCCCAACCCGGACTACTTGTCATATCCAATTATTTTCCTTTCACTTCACCGCCCTGTAGAGCCCTGTATTGCACTACACCCAGGCCGCCGTGGTTACCGAATCAAAGTATACTACGAATCCCAAACTTCAAATCCGATACATCAACCGCACCATTACACACCTTCTGAAAGAACCTTACCTAACACTTAAATATCCCAAGCTTAACGACCACCAGTTGCAAATAAGTGTGTATTCAAATTCTTCGTGTGCAAACAACCCAGACGGCTCTTCTCCACTTGGATACATCATAACTCTATGTAATAGCAGTAACCTTTGCCAACCACTGGATTGGTAGTCTCATAAGGCTAAGCGAGTGTCAAGATCAGTTCTAGATAGCGTAACAATGACATTTGCTGACTCAATTGATATGGCGCTCATAATCAGACATGATATTCAGAAGATGATGAACATAAAGATACCGATCCTAATGTTTACGGATAGTCTTTCACTATTTGATATTATCACAAAGGCAACTACAATGGCTGAGAAAAGGCTGATGATTGACTTCGAGGTAGTCAAAAAGGCGTACCAACAAAATAAAATGGAACAGATCGGATTCATTTAATCTGAACACAATCTAGCTGACTGTTTCACAAAGGCTAACGGTAACAACGCTCTCATCAACACCTTAAAAAGAGAACGAATCACGCACCCCTTGGGCGAATGGAATGAAAGAAGCCACACTGAGAATATGTCACGTGAGAAGTAGAGAGAGTGTGGGAAATAGCATTTGACGGTGACGTCTTACTGGACGACTAAAGTGCACCTCAACGCAGCTATATTTATGCATAAAAATGGGAGCATTTTAAAATTTCAGCTGTGCACATGCAGTGCATCCTCACCAAAAAAATGTTTCGATAGCTCAAAACAAAACATGAGGAGAGTAAAAGCAATGGCTGAAGTAGTATAAATAAAGGAAGACTCGAGGCAGACTAGCTGCCCGGACACAAGCAAGAACGAAAACAAAAGCCACAACAATAAAAAGCGCGATTCCCTTCATTCGTCCGGTCCTGCCGGTTAACCCTTTATTGTTCCCCCTTTTCTTTTCATTTTTGCTACAATAATCGCTCCCCACACGAATTGATAGGAGGGAATTTTCTTACGTACCCTTTTACTTTGGAATTTTCCTTACATGTCCCTTTTATGAGCCCCTTTTCTTAGTAGCGCTAGATTGAATACGTGAAGAGGTCTCCGCAAAAATGAGTTTGATCAAAGAGAGCACGTTCCCTGACAAGTGCAGAATCTTGATGGCAACCGTGCGCCGGTCTCACACGGCAAAAAGTCAGACTCTGGGCGCCTGCCTATACAGTGCCCTTCCCAAGAGTGCTCACACATCGTGAACGCCCAACCAGACCGCAGGGCAAACAACGACTTGTGGAAAGTGGGGTCGCAGCGCCTCAACGAAAGTCGCGTTGCTCTGCATGTGGTTAAGTTGGGCACTACTCTACGACCTGCGAAGCCCGAGACACTTTGTACCTCTATCGGAAAGTCGGTCGGGAGTGAGGTCAAAGGAAGGGACACGCAAGAAAAATGCCAAAATAAAAGGGGTACGTAAGACAAATTCTCTTGATAAAATTACCCCCGTTACAGATACAGTATTCTAAACACTAAAATATCGATACACTGCGTGATCTCCCTTTTCGCCCGCCAGACCGCATCACTGCCGTTTCTTTCTGTTATGAGATCCATACGTGCACACGTAGCACACGCATGACAAAACGATTAGACAACCTCACTCGCCGCCGTAACACAAATCTATATCCCCTTATCGTACCTTTTGAAAGGTAGACAGGCAATAGGCATCAGTAAAGGGAGGCATCGATCTTGCACCACACATTCTCTCGCATATCTGCCTCCCTTGTTGCTCACCAAACCTCAATCTATATCCCTTTCCGTTTTCTCTACCTCCCTGTTGTTGGTTAAGTCGAGGGAGGCGGTTTGTTTTCTGTTTTCTGAAGGGGAGCGTGCTGTTCCGTGGTGAGGGCCGGTCGAGTGGTGTCCCCCCTTTTTCCCCGCAGCGCCCGTCACCCACTCTCTTTTATTTCTACGTAATTCCTTCCAGAAGCGTCCACGCGTCCGGCCCGGATTCCGCCAGGCCGTCCGCGCGCGCGTCTCTAAAATTCAAATAAAATCTCGGACTACAGTATAAAATCTCCCTCTACAGTAAAATGCAAATTTTCCGTAAAAATATCTCACATGACCCCCTCACCAGCGCAGCCCACGGGGCTGCCGCTGCACGTAAATATACTGGCCCCGCTTCCTCGCGTAACCGCTCTGGCCCCCCCGCCACCATCTCTCCACCTTGCCACTGAATCGCCTTCTTCTACGCGGTCCTCGCTCCACACTACACCGTGAACATCATTTAGTCCGGTGGAAAAATTAGTGCGGGAACTGAATTAGTGGGGCCTGCACTATTTTCGTTCTGAGCCTTTTGTTCAAGAAAAAAATAGTAAAGGCTGTTCTAACTAATGGTCGGACACAAATTACTGTCGCTTAGAACATATATTTTATATTAAATTTGGGACCCTACTGAATTAATCTAAGCAGCTGTTCCATTTTCCTCCTCTTTATCATCTGCAACGTCCCCAGCGCTATCATCGCCATCCGCATTGGGGTCCTTTCCCTTAAAATATTAGCGATGCCGGGCAACTATGTTCTGCAGATGCGATGTTACCATTGGGGCATGGCTGTGCCGATGCAGCTTCAGGGACAGACGGTTTAGCAGTAAACAGGGAGGAGGATGACGAGGATTCGTAATCGAGATGAAGGGTGGTATTGTTATTGTGCAATGGATGAGCATTTTGGATATCTGCGACAATCGGAGAAGGGGAAGGGACATTAATGGTGAAGACGAGTTGGTTGAGGTATTGGATACAGTTCTTTATGAACTGTTTGCTTCAATACACATGCTAAGCCGATGGCATACCTACTTAGATTTAACATGGTTTGAAACTACATGCAGTGTTGCTTTCAGAGTGATTCGCAACTTTTACCAGAGTTTTGTATGCCGTTGACTACAAACGGTCAACGTTGTGAAGAGGCGAGGACGTTTTTTGGTATCTGATCGTACTGGCGCCGCAAATGAACATTTTGTGCTGTAAAAACGGCACTACTTTTCCAATTTCTGTCAATCAGGCTTGTACTAATTTATATGGGTACCTGAATAGTGCGGATACGGAAATAGTGGGGACCGTGCTAATTTATGTTCATGAGGCTCATACAGGACCCTAAAAATTAGTGGAGGTCGGACTAATTAATGTTCACGGGTGTACTTCATCCGATCCACTGCCGTCTTGCACCGACTACGCTCGCATCGCTTCTTTCTCGAGCCGCCTCCGGTACTTCAGCCTCAACTTCGGGCAGTGTTGTCTCCGTGTCGCCCGAACTTGTGGTTGTTCACGTTTAGCGTCACCGTAGCCCCGGGTCTCGTGGTCTCCGCGTCTCCCGGGCCTCCGGCCGCTAACGTTCAACACCGTCTGAGCCTCAGGCCGCGTGGTATCCGCGTCGCCTGAGCCTGCGTTTCTTGTTGTTCCGGTTTCGGGACTTCTTGGAAACGCGCAGCGTTCCGAGCCACGCACGAGAGGTCTGGGGTCCTTCGGGCGGTACTCTCTGTGCGAAATGGCTCGGACCAGGCAGACGGCGAGGGCTTCAACCGCCGGGAAGGCCCTACATCTTGCGCTTGGTAGCAAGGTGGCCTGCGTTCGTCTCGCATCGCCTTAGACTCGGGCTGCGTGGTTTCCGCGTCGCCTGAGCCTTCGGCGGCGTTCGTTTCGTCGCAGAGAAATTACCAAGTATCGTCTTACGATATCTCACAAACTGTAACCTCAAGTGGATTACATCAGTTTTCGTGGACCAGGACGACTTACTCTCCTCAACCGCTACTCCTGGGCTCGACTTCCGGTTGTCTCAGCAGAAGGGACCTCTGACATCTCGGAAGTCTAACAGCCAAGCGCCTGGGGCTCAGGTCCCTGCGGAACGCCGGTCATCTCCTCGTGTTGCGGCCGAAGCTACTCCCGCAGCGGCTGGGCAGGAATCCCGGCGGGTTTCAAGCAATACAGTCAGGACACCCCAAGGCAGTCCGCCATCTCACACGTGCTCGCTTCCCGTTCGAAGTCAGGGAAGTGGTCCGTCTGATGCAGCACCTCCGCGTGCGGGCAAGCGCAAGCGCGCCATCGGTTCGTCTCCGGGTGAAGACTTTTCCCTTTTGTTCGGGGATGGAGATCATGGCGAGGAAGATGAACACACAGAACGCAAACGGGCGAACCGTCAGTTGCTCGAGCTCCATGGACGCGATCCAGAGGAGTACGTCGACGAGAGTGTGCAGGCTAGTGCAGCAGAGATGGACGGGGTCGCCGAAACTCAAGATTTGGAAGACGTCGTCGTTCCCACGCGTCGTGAGTGCATGGCAGGTTCCTTGCCGAGTCAGCCCCGGGGCCCCCATTTGGCTCGAGCACTTGGGGAAGACTCTAACCACGGAGTACTTCGAGTCATGCGGGAACTGCATGCTCGTTTGGAGAAGCAGCTCGCCATTGAAAAAAAGGAAATTCTGGGTGCAATCAAGGCTGTATCTTCTCGTGTCTCAACCTTAGAGCGGACGTTATCACGCTGCCAGGACGCCGTCAACATTGTTCTTCTGAATTCCGCCCTGCCGAAGACAGGAAAAGCAGCCGAGAAGGCCTCTTTAAACGACCTCCTTAGGCCTATGGAGGACATTTTCGCAGGGAAATTCATGTGCATTATCTTCACAAGAGCGTTGATAAATTGCACCATGAGGGTTCTTCCTCAGAGAAAGGAAGCGAGTGAATCCTTAGAGGGTGTGAGTCGTGACACACAATTTTCCAAGCTTCAATTGGACGTCAATAGTTCCGAAGTGTTGGGGTTCGGACTTTTACTTGTCGAGGTCCTTTTGTGGAAAAGGGACCCAAGCGAGGAGAAAACCGAGGAGCTGCTGGGTACGAAGCAAGCTCGTCAGTATCTGGTCCTGCGAAAGGCTTGGGGAAAGAGCTTGATTGCAAATGCAATGAACAATCCGAGTATTGGGACGAAGTCACTCGAAATGGTACATCCGAACATCCACGGGAAGCTGAAGACGGCTGAGAAATCTTTTTGGCTGAGGCCGGGCTACATAACAATGATCACAGTCGAGTCTTTCTTCAACGAAGATTTGCTTCAACGGCCATCAAGAAGGCCCGGCGTGTGGCTCGGCGTCGAAGCGATAAGATGGGGGAAGATGAGCCAATTGGAGTCATCAAGGACGAAGACATTAGGGTTGAGATCGTTCGCCGCGTTTTCAAGATAGGTAATCAGTTTCTGAACAAGTCCAGGGAGCTTGGGCGGAAATCCTTCTTTCAAAACTTCTCATATGTTTTTCAAAGTGAAGTGGGAGTCTCATTCCAGTATGAGAATCCACCCCGCCCGCACATGAACCTCCAAGATATCCCAGACGGAACCTGTCGTACTGCTATGAAGTCGGTCGCTGAGGTGAACCCTCTGAATTTGATAGCATGGAAGAAGCTGATTTCTGAAAGCGATCCCTTCATATTTATCACTACGTATGACGTTGAGACGAAAGATAAGGATGGAAGGAAGGAGACTCGAAAAATTGTTATCCGACTCAATGCCATGCACGTCGCTTTGAAGTTCTTGGTGGCTTTTACCAGGTGTGGCAGTGATGAAGACCTCTATTCAATATCCAAGGAATCCTTTCGTGTGATTTACATGACTGCTGTCCTGTTTCGGGAGATCATGCTGATGAAGGTGATCGAGGCGAGGGGTGCATTTTCTCGAAACGAGCAGATATTGCATGAAGTGGATGGCCAAGATCACCACAATGGATCATGGCGGTCGCGACTGAGATCGCTCTACTCAGATCTTTTGACTGAAGGACAGGGAGAAAAGCGGGGTGAGCTTCCACAGCAACTGTCCAGTATTTTGAAGGAGAAGCTAGTGATGTCCGTGGATATGTACAACTCCGTGCACGATCCCCCGGTCGGTTCAGGTTCCCATCACGAGGATAATGATGATCTGAGGGTGGTGGATGGTGAGGATGAAATCCAGGCGGATCAAGTCGAAGACGATGAGGATGTGGTCATGGTCCACGACTTCGATTTATAAGGGGTCGTATTTGATGTGATAATGAGACTTCTTAGTTCACCAAAGTGAAAAATGAGTAAAGCGGGAGACTGCTGTAGCATGAATGAATTGAGTTTACTTAAAGAGGCCTAGAACTTTGGCAACAGTGATGAATTGCTTCACATGGGCAGACCCTTTGATAGAGATGAATGGGACATGCACTTGAAGTACTCCTAGTACGTCGCTGCGATTTACATCAGCAAATATAGACTGACAAGGATTGGATTGAAGATTCCATCGCAGGTAGAACGACTCCTTCCGGTCCGATGGTCCGCTGACCACTTTTTCAGCACTCATTACCTTGGAAATGCGTTCTTGGAAGTTAAGCTCTGATAGTCTTATGTCTTCCAGTGGATAGGAGTAGGTCTGCTCTATGGAATCCCAAGTGCAATCCCGACGAAATACAACGTGCCGTTGTTCATCCTCGTCATCCCTTATAACAGCAAGAGAATCTCCAATTGTCATATAGCACGGGTCAGAAAGAGATTCGGTGTTGGGACCGGCCATACAGCCTATCACTCTGGCAGATACATAATTGTCGGTACCTTTTTCCAGCCTTTTTGCGATGATCATGTCTCTGACAACTTGCGGTGATGCTGGTCCGAGTGCTTCTGACAAGTCTAGGAAGCTCCTAAAGTATATACTCGTCTCCTTCACAACTGATTTCCGGCACATATAATCTTTCGGAAGAATAGAAACCTTTGTTCGTAGCTGAGCTTCGACTCTTTCGGATATAGAATCAAACTGGAGCAATGTGCAGTCTGCTCGCGCCTTAAATGAGTCTTGTACAAACCACTTCGTCCCACGGGTTATTTCAACTGGGGTAGGACGTGTCGGTGTCTTGAGTAACCAATGCTCTAGACGCAACGAAATAAACTTAAGAGGAATATTGGAGTCTGCATCAGAAATGAGGAGCGCATTCTGAGTCCATAGTGCAGTCGTAATCGAGGATTGCTGTCCTTTCACCACTTCCTCAAGATAATGAGGGCGTCTGGAAAGAGCATTTAGCTCACGTGTATCTTTGCTTGTATTTTGGTCAAGTGAGACAGTCGTCGTGTGGTTAACCTTCTTGCATTTTTCTACCATGGCACTACCTGGAGCATAGTCCATATCATCTGCATCCATCGATGCGCTTGCCACGTCTGAGCTTGCGCTGTTATCCAATCGCACGGATGTATCTTTGAGTCTCCAGCTAAACTTTTGTCCATCTTGTACAAACTCGTTTCCCTCCTTGAAAGTAACCTTGCTTTTACATGCCCTGAATCCAAACGCTGCCTTGTATTGAATGGTCCCTTTGAGCACCTCTCGACGACCATCATGAAGGTAGTTGAGACTAATGACTGTTGCTGGGAACCATGCTTTGCTTTCTTCTTCATTCTCCAAGGTATAGTAGACCTCTATATCACTCCCAAATTGGAGGCCATTGAAAAGATCTGATACCATTATCAACTGGTGGATGGTATCGTCCTCTGTTAATTTCCCTTGGAAAGTGATACTTGAGAAGTTTGTTTGAAATATTTCCCGAAGACTAAAGAGTTGGGGGTAACCATTGGAACGTAGTCAGTATATAGACATATGTGTTTTTTGTGAAATCGATATTTTTGTAACGGTCACATTTAAAGATGCACGGCTCTGTGCAGCATCTAAATACCATGGGACTTAGACGTGCAAGTGAACAGCTGGGTATGGGCTCCAAAGGTACCGACATCATCCAGTCCGGATTGCTTTGAAAGTCAGTCATGTGTCATTGAATTACTGTTCTTTTAATCATAGTTGCTTTAGATTTAATTGTGCAATGAAGATAGAAGTGTCACTACAGAGTGATGATGATACTGTTCTCGCTATTGAAAGTATGAATTACCCAGTACCTACTCTTGGATGTCGTCCTCATCAGTGCCCTTCCTCTGTGAATCACTGTCACCACTAGAATCACTTTATTTTTGTGACGTCAACATCTTGAAGTGCTCTTTTGTTGACTGTTTTGTGATTCACACACAAATTGTTTTGTGACTCTCACACCATTGTCTCACAGTCATCTCCAACATCAACGAACCATCACAAACCCATTTAAAAAGCATAGCTGATAGCCTTGTTCTACAGACATTTTACGGCCTTCACTCTCGGGCTTGTGAAGCCTGCCTTATTCGTTGAAAAGTGCGTCGCCCAGAGTCAAACTCCCTCTCATGGACAGGAGAGGGCCCATGTCGCTTCAGTGTAGGGCGAGAATGCCACACCGTCCGGCAGCTGCAGCAGATAGCTTGCCTACATGTAGAACACCACTGCACCTGGCGCGAGCCCTTTCTAAGTGCCTTGGGCCCGTCTTTTGTCCGTCTTTTGACCCCAATACAGAGTACGCAGTAGGTTTGGGTCCCACTGACCTTCTCGTGCAGTACATTCCGGTTCAACTTACGCAGTTGCGAACACGAAGGGAAGGGAAAGTGTCTCTGGAAATTAGCCGTAGAGGGCTGGAAAGGGAGATATTTTTGTGTGTGACGTTGTTCAGTTTGTTTGCCATTTGAGATGGAGAGCATTTTATATGTGATCTTCGTGATGCCCCCACACAACTCACACAAAGCCATCACAAAATGCACACTGCCATCACAAAATGCACACGGTCAGTGTGAGAGTTTTGATTTCAAGGTTGACGCCACGTGTAAAACATTGCATATCGATCCACACGTGTAATACATTGCATTTACGTCCACACGTGTGATGTGTTTGTCGCGCGACAAGATCTACAAAAGCTGTATGGGTGGCTACCCATACTAGAATCAACCTCTAAAAAAATTAACAAAAATTAATCTAGTTCCAGTATGGCTGGCCAGCCATACAGCTTTTGTAAATCTTGTCGCGCGACAGCCATTACATATTACAGGGTCGCTCAATAGTGCCTACTTTAGTAGTGTTTCCCTCTATATAGTGCTATGGCTCACTCTCTGGCACAGGTTATCATACGCTCACGTGTATCATCCGGCATGGTTCAATACTCAAAGGATGAAGTTATTTAGTTGTGTTATACAGGCTTTGTTGTGTTTGTGTTAGCAGTGTGCTTTGTCCCGAAATATATGTATTTGAGCCTCCTTTCTATAGTGCCAACCTCCCAATAGTGCTATAGCTAGAGGTATGTCACGCTATAGAACTATATCGTAGGAGGCACTGTATACGATTCCGTATCATAATCGGCCAATCATCATCCACCAGCTTCTCGCACGTGTAAAACATTGCGTTTTGGTCACCACGTGTAATACATTGCATTTTGGTCGCCACGTGTAAAACATTGCATATCAATCCACACGTGTAATACATTGCATTTACGTCCACAAGTGTGATGTGTTTGTCGCGCGACAAGATTTACAAAAGCTGTATGGGTGGCTACCCATACTAGAATCAACCTCTAAAAAATTAACAAAAATTAATCTAGTTCCAGTATGGCTGGCCAGCCATACAGCTTTTGTAAATCTTGTCGCGCGACAGCCATTATATGCTACAGGGGGGGTTGCTCAATAGTGCCTACTTTAGTAGTGCTTCCCTCTATATAGTGCTAGTTATTTAGTTGTGTTATACAGGCTTTGTTGTGTTTGTGTTAGCAGTGTGCTTTGTCCCGAAATATATGTATTTGAGCCTCCTTTATATAGTGCCATCCCCCCAATAGTGCCATAGCTAGAGGTGCTTGTCATTCTTGACATTGTGAGCGCGAAAGACGCGAGGAAAGTATATTGAGGGGTGCTGTTGCGGCAATTCTGCCGCGGGGCACCGAGCGACCTGTAATGACGGGAATCCACCCGTATTCTTTTACTCCTCACAAGTCTGCTGCCTCCCCCTTCCTATCTTCGGGGATGGCTTCTTAAGTACACGTTCCCCGGGATGAGTCGGCTATCCCCAACCCTCCCTCCCGTAATTTCCCTTTCGATCCAGCTTCCCCTTGCCCCACCGGTAGCCACCCCCTCGTGCCATTTTCCCTTCGCGCACTCGGCCGGCGACCTGCGCGGTCTTTCTGCCCCAGCCCGAGTCCCGTGCGGCCTATGGTTTCCCTTCGTCTCCCCGGTGGCTGGCACCCCCAATTCCCCGCGCGTGCTGTCTCGCTCCCTCCTTCCCGCCTTTCGCTTGCCCGTCCTTCGGCGGTATACGGATGCGCTCCGCCCCGTGGTACGCGTGTCCAGCCGCCACCTGGCAACCGAATGCCTCGTACACTGCTTGAGACACACAGCAATCTCACAAAACTGGGCTTCGTCTCGTTGAAAAATTACGGAAGATGGTTGGTGTGGCATTGAAATTGAATTTTTTCATTCTTTTGAGATTGACCGGTGTTTTGAGTAATCCCACGACCTCAAATTGACCAAGCAAAGTCCCAGGGCACACATCAGTGCAGATTGCAGCACAAGCAGTTGAGGACACCAAGTACAGCTTTTCGGCTTCAGCTTCAAGTACGTCTTGCCGCCACAATTTTCGATTTCCTGCTTTAGGACGTGCACAGCAGTCAGAAAACAGTCATAGAGGCTTCGTGAGACTGGAGTCTTGAAGCATTCAAGCGTCACCGTAGAAAGGCTGCACTCCAGAATACATTTTGCTTGCTTTGCATCATTCTCACCTCCAATCAATCGTTTCGGGAATAGGCCAGGCTGGTCGCATTAGAAGAAATCTCTCCGTGTGTAATCATGGCTTCTCAGAAGACAGCGTTTGAAGTCTCGAGCCCATTGGCGAGACCCACGAATTCACGCATTTCTGTGCAACTCCAAGAGAGCCCGTGCCAAGCACTTCAGAGTCGCAGGACACAGAAGGTCGCAAGGCAGAATATCGATGCAAATGGAAGTGGACAAAAGCAGTAAGCAACGAGATAACTCCAAACCCCGGCAGACTCATATTTCCCCGGAATTGGCAAATCAAGCCATTAATGATGCTATTACATACTCAGGTGGGGACGTTGTGGTTATGGCTAGAACCTGTGCAAGTGGATTTTGTGATGCATTACAACAATGCTATGGTTCAGAAGAAATATCAGATGTGTTTATTGCTTGCGGCTCAGGTTTAAACGGCTTAATTGGATTGCAAGTCGCTGTAGAGCTGCAGAAGAGAGGTTATGCACCAGCGGTCTATGCTGCAGAGCAATCTAAGCATGCTAACTTCCGATCTGTCTGCGATGAAGCCGGAATCGACTTGCACGACTTCATTCCCAGCACGCTACAGTTTTATTATGACATCGCTGTAGATGCCTTGCTTGGAACTGGCTTTGATGGGGGGGGACATTCGACAACAGTACTGGACTGTTTACGAGATGCTAATCTCAACTCGGCTTGCGATTGTGAGCCTTGATGTACCATCTGGCTGGGATCTTTCGACGGGTCCAAGAAAAATGGATGTGACAGCAGATTCGTTTATCAAACCCGAAGTGCTAGTGTCTTTAGAAGCACCAAAGCTTGGATCAAATGTGTTTGCCGGGGGCTACCACTTTATAGCTGGTCGACATCTTCCTCAAAGCTACTTTTGGAAAAGGGAATCTCTGTTCCGGCTTTTCCCGGCGAGGAGTCAAACTGCGTGCTCATGTCAAGTAACCCGTTTCGCTTCGAAGGTGCTAATGGAGAGACATATGGGCGACCTGGACAATTCAATGCCACGCTCTACACGAAAAACCCTACCCGAGAATGGGTCGATATTGACAAGCACGATGACCTGTGGGACGAACTAGACTAGCATTAGAGTGTGCTCAGTGAGTTTAAGAGTGGAAATCATTGTCAAGTGCTATGCAGGGACTCTAGCTGCGAAAAAACGCTGTCTACTGGCCAACTTTTTTGCTTAACGTGACGCGCCACATAATGTAATTCGACGTGGCCTGCGTCAGCGCGGAAGCTGTGACTTTTCCTGTTTGTCGCCATACGAACCCACACGCAACACCGGTGACACAGGCGGAGGCCATGTATCGAACGTTTGGCGGGTCATATCCAAGTTTTGATTTCCCTAAGTGTGCAATGCCGAAGGCAACAGACGCGATGAGTGGTGCAGATATGGACCCGTGGCCTAGGCGTTGCTCCAACATATTCTGAATCATACCCCTAAATATAAGCTCCTCGGTAACGCCGTTCATGAATATGCCTAGGAAAGTGGCGGCTTCTTTGGCCGCGTCTAAACGAGGTGGCGTCTTGACGTCAGCAAACCGGGTTAGGGCGGCAAGTGGAACGGTGATGAGATCAGAGGCAGCACCCACAGCTAGCGCTATCAGCACATCGACTGGGGTTACCTTGAAAGTGTAGCCCAAGTTGAATATAAAGACACCTGTGCAGAGGGAAACAATGTGAGAACTTTAATGTATCGGATGAGGTGGATCAAATCGGTGCTGCTGCTACTCCACCATTTCCGAGTAGCGATCTCCTACAGTACTTATAGAAAAGTGTATCGAGGTACACAAAAGGGAAGTGAGCCAATGCAGTGGACAAGGTAGCTATGTCTTGACTCACATAGATGTACATGGACGGACAGGTAATTATTGCTATTAGCCACGCAATTATAGTATGATCACAGTGTTGCGGAGCACCGACTACATCAAGTGAGGTGAACACAGAATTACACACTCCCCCGCACTTATTTGTCAACCAAGCGGTGCAGAGGAGTTTCGGCATTCCATCTGTGGAAAGTCAAGTGGAAGTTCACCAGAAAAAAGGGTAAGCTGTAACGGCTGCTTGAGCGGCGAGTCCTTCTTGGTGAGAGGATCGGCTAAGTTCATTGAGCCGGGGATCCAAATAATTTGATTGACGAGCTGTGTTTCGAAATTGTATCTGAGAAGTGCAACATCGGCTCTGATTGACTTGTCTTCTGGTGTACGGCAAGTAGATAAAGAGTTGAACAGGTCTTTGGAGTCGACCAAGACGTGCAGGTGAATTTTCATTCCGAAAAGCTTGGAATAGGCGTCACATAATATCTTGCCTTCTTCTATCGCACATCCCGATGCCAATACTTCAGCAGATGCTATTGACTTGACGGGTCGGGCTGAGAGATGTGAACTCCAGGTTATCATGTGCACAATAGACCCTGACTGGAGGTTACCAATCAGCAATCCACCGATAAAACCTAGCTGTCCATGTGTGGACGGCCTACCCGCATCAGCAAAAATAATAAATGTGAGATTCATATGACCTTTTTGGACCGGTCTTTTGTAGCAGGAGGTGGTGCCCAGGTGTTTGACGTCTTTGAGTTGGGCAGCTTGCCGCACAAGATCATGCACAGTTGGGGTTCCACCAGTTTGTTGCAGGTGGCTAGATGCAAATGCAGTAAAAGGACTGACGCACATACCGAGGAATCCAAGGGAACCGTTGATAGACTGAAATGCATGCTTCTCTACGGAGTTCAATGGTTCATGAATATCTTTTCGGCGGAGACGCGGGAGACAGTATGGAGTGATTTCTTGCATTTTGTCGTCATTAGAAATATTGATGACAACATTCTCATCTTGTGTGACGGAAATTCCAAAGAACTTTAGGTGTCCGGGAAGATGCACAATTGTGCCTAACGTGTATACAGCTTTGAGTTTCTCGATAAATCGTTTCTTATGTTCCTCGGATCCACCAACTAGGATATCATCGACAACTTTTACAGCGAGTAGTACCAGTCGATTTTCATCCTTCAAGTAGAAGACTTGTGGAATGTGGCCAAGTGAGCACAGTCCGATTTCCAGAAGCGTGTCATCAGAATGGCGCTGCCACTTGGCGTTCGCATTCACTAAACCATACGTTGCCACGTCCAGAAGCCACACAAATCTTCGGTCTTGGCATTCACGTGGTGGCGTGACGTAAACATCCCTTTCAGCTTTGCCAGATTGAAGAAAGGCACTCTTCACATCTATTTTTGAGACAAACCACTGGTAAATCACACAGATTGACAGCAGAAAGCGGAATCCAACCGGAGGGCAAGATGCAGAATCCGTCTTGAGAGTTGCCTTTTCATTGTCATGATTTCCATGTGGCGCAATGCGTGCTTTGCAGAGCCTGGAATCGTCGTCCAGTGTCTTGATCTTGTAGAGGACATGACTTCCAATGACATTTGCATACATAGAAACTTTTGCGCGGTGTACTTTTGTGCAGGAACTGAGGAATGAGGATTCTTCTGTGACGTAGGCGTTGTGAGTCACATGAATTGGGAGACCTTGTGCCTCATGAAGCATGAATTCTTTGCTTCCGAAACGTGATTCATATGTTTTAAGGTCTTTTTGCATAGAACTAGAGAGAGTCGTGCCTGGCAGGAGTTCGATCCTGGCTGATTGTATCGCAGTACCACCGGGTGCATACGTCAGATAATAGTCCCCTTCGAATGCAGGATGTATCCCGAGATTGTTAATCTCAGAAAAATCATTATTTGAAGTACAAGCAGTTTTCTGAGAATTCCCATCCTGGTCGGAGTGAGAAGGTGCAACAAGCGCTTCAGACAGGTGTTCATCACAAGTATCCATTGCCTCCTGAATAATTGCAGTGAGAGTTCTGGATGCAAGAGCGTGGCGGACATCTTCGACAGCTACCTCAAGGACACGTGATCCTTTTCCAGAAGCTGTAACTGTTCTAGATGCATTGTCAAATTTTAGAACCGGCTTTGGCTCTGACCATACTCCACGCTTCTCATTTTCATGCTTGACATAAACTTGGACCATATCTCCTGTATTGATGCGATTTTCTTTGATCGAATGCGATCTCATAATCTTATTTAATTTTCTTTTCGCAATCAGATCCTCGTGTGCCTCTCTTATTTCATCGGGAAGTGCAATGCGATGCTTGGTCAGGAATGGTCTGGAATAGCCATGTGCAAGCTCATAGGCGGAGGCTAGGTCGTTCCCATACAGGTCATTTGAGACCCTTACAGCATTAACGGCTAGTAGGTCTTGACTGACAGTGGGATGCTGGCCTGAGAGCCTCAGGTAAACGTCTCTAATGACGCGGTGTTTAGACTCAATAGCGTTTTTGTTATGGCGCCTGGCAGGGATCGGCGCAAACTGAATGTCGTGATACTTCAAGTGGTTTCGAAATTGGTCGGTGTCAAAAGCCTTATCTCCGAAAACTATGCCTGGAGCCCAATACATGTTAATCCAAGCAGTGTCGAAAAGAATTATGGCCTCAGATATTTTTGTTGATTGAACCACAGCTGCAAAAGAGTATCTGGTAGCTTTGTCCATTAAATGAAACATAATTGTTCCGTCAAGAAAAAAATGATCCACACATACAGCCTCATTGAAATTTGATGTCAGCCTTGACAGAGAGACAGGGCGCATTCCCGTTGGGGGTTTCGTGAGGATGCAATGGGGACAGTTTTCCAATATCGATGACAGTAGTAGACGCGATTCATCAGTCCACAGTTGATTCCTTTGCAGCAATGTACGCATGTCACTGTAACTGGCGTGTCCACATACATGTTCATGAACTCGTTGAAGAATGTGCCTCATATCCAGGGAAGACGCAATGAATGAATCGGGGGATGTCCCAGATGAGTATGCAAAAAGGGCATTTGTATCTGGGTCGTTGATGGAGGCAAATGTTTTGTGAAAGAAGCGGCTCAGCGGAATATAGCTGTGATCCCCATGGTCCTCAAGCTGCACAGTTGAGATTTGTCTGCCGGAGATATGCTTGAACCGAATGTAATTACCGTTTAGATGAATAATGTCGGTACATTTCGTGACATTCCTTCCAATGACCCATTGGGAGGAGCCTTCAATAACGAGATGTGTTACGTCTACCTGCTCGTTCTGATCAGATCTCATGGACAAAACAATTGTACCAAGAATTCGTCTTCTCATACTCGCATGCGAACCACTTCCGTATTGCCAAAACGGCCTGTCGCGAACTTCTGGTGGTAAAATCCCAAGCTTGCCATTCCATCCAACCATGATTTGTTCCGCGATATCCGTAAGTTGTTGCATGCCTAGGCCACTGTACGGTGCTCCATCATCGACCAACGGACCTAACATCCCATCGGTGATGTCATGGGATAACGTGCCCATAAAAAAGGCCACGCTTCCAGTTCTGTTTCCGTTTTGCTCTGCATGTTGTGGGAGATGATGTTGGCGTGGATGTGAATGCTTGATGGGACTTTTTGTAGCTGCTGGGCCAGACTTATGACAAATATTATCGTTGGCCCAATGCCCTTTAACGCCACAGGACCTGCATATCGATTTGCTTTTCAAGTCAGCAAGCTCGTGAGGTGCCAGTCTTTTTCGCTGCTTCCGATAACCAGAACGAAAGCGTTGAGCACTGTGCGCATACAGAGTCTCAGTGTAGCTTGATCTTGATTCAGTTGGATTGTCAGAGGAGCGAATGATCGAGGCAACGCTTTCATAGGATATCTTGTCCAGTACTGAATTTTCTGCATCATCTGAGGGTTTCGGAGCGGAAGCGGCTAGTATGGCTATGCGTTGGTTGTTATCGATGTTGCAGGTCGCCAACAGCATAAAGGAGACAAGTGAATCCGGTAGAAGAGCATCATGGGTATCAGATGTATCGTTGAAGCGGCAAACAAGGGCGAAAAATCTGGACTCAAAGTTTTTGAGAGACTCATTTGATCCTCTTTTCGTCTGCAGTAACCCAGTGAATCTCTCATAGCACTCGGAAACTTTGGAAAGCGGGTCCACTTTGTGAATCAATTTTGCAACTGCGAGTGCACCGTCATCAGCGGTGATAGTATCAGAAGGAATTCGCTTAACAATATCTTTGGCTCTTCCATAAAGTTGCGACTTCAAAACAATGCCTTGAAGGTTGCCAGGTATCTTGTTTGGATTGGTAGCTTGAAGAGCTACCTGGGCCCATAACTGAATATAAAGACACCTGTGCAGAGGGAAACAATGTGAGAACTTTAATGTATCGGATGAGGTGGATCAAATCGGTGCTGCTGCTACTCCACCATTTCCGAGTAGCGATCTCCTACAGTACTTATAGAAAAGTGTATCGAGGTACACAAAAGGGAAGTGAGCCAATGCAGTGGACAAGGTAGCTATGTCTTGACTCACATAGATGCACATGGACGGACAGGTAATTATTGCTATTAGCCACGCAATTATAGTATGATCACAGTGTTGCGGAGCTCCGACTACATCAAGTGAGGTGAACACAGAATTACACACAAGTCACGAGCGTGGGCCAGCTTTGAAAAGGGCGTAGAATTGTGAAGCAGTTCACGACTGTCAAAGCTGCGGTGAACAAGCCCCAGGCTGTAACCTTTCCAGTCGGTGATATGTCCGATGACAACAGCTTAAATTCCAGTGGAAGCCAGATGCAAAGAACGGTAATCAGGTCGGCCATTTCGGAGCGAAGCGATGAGTGGTCGTCTGGCTTTGTGAGCTGAAGCAGTGACGGGATGAGGATATACGCTACGTAAATTGCCAATATAGGGACTGCGCGGCGGCGACCGTCCATGATGTTGGGTGCACCGGCGAGGCACACTGGAACCAAAACTAATAGCACCGTCCAAGCTGCTTGCCATCCATGTCCAAATTCGTTGACAAATGTCGAAGAAGAGTAAGCCAGGAATAAAAGAGTCCAGCACATCGAGGCTGAGGACTCCAAAGTATGGGCTCGGCCGCCTGGTTCTGGCATTTTTGGAAAGCCGCGGTCAGTCATTGGCTCCATGCTGAAGGATGGAACGAAGATTCTACTCGAACAGTGAAGTACAACACGGTTGAAGCTGTTTCAAATGTCTCTGCGGTAGCCGGAAAACGCTCTTGTAGAAAGCAGGGTTGCCTTGAGCACTTTGTCGTTGCTCGCTGCGATTTTTGCGTTTCTAAAAGGTTTACTAGGAAGGTACTCTTGCTGGGCCTTGCACGTGTTCGGGTGTGTGTGAACATCCGCACACGTTGCAGACTTACAGTGTATGCAGGCGAAGTAGGGGGGGTTTTCTCTGGGCAGAACGGACCGGTTGCAGGGGGGGGTCGCTCAATTGTGCGTACTATAGTAGTGCTTCCCTCTATATAGTGCTATGGCTCGCCCTCTGGCACAGGTTATCACAAGCTCACACGTGTATCATCCGGCATGGTTCAGTACGCAGTACAGCTATCCATGCTGTCTTAAAGGAGACCCTGACCAAAGGATGTTGTGTTATGCAGGCTTTGTTGTGTTTGTGTTACAAGTGTGCTTTGTCCCCAAATATATGTATTTGAGCCTCCTTTATATAGTGCCATCCCCCCAATAGTGCCATAGCTAGAGGTATGTCACGCTATAGCACTATATCGTAGGAGGCACTGTATACGATTCCGTATCATAATCGGCCAATCATCATCCACCAGCTTCTCGCACGTGTAAAACATTGCGTTTTGGTCACCACGTGTAATACATTGCATTTTGGTCGCCACGTGTAAAACATTGCATATCGATCCACACGTGTAATACATTGCATTTGGGTCCACACGTGTGATGTGTTTGTCGCGCGACAAGATCTACAAAAGCTGTATGGGTGGCTACCCATACTAGAATCAACCTCTAAAAAATTAACAAAAATTAATCTAGTTCCAGTATGGCTGGCCAGCCATACAGCTTTTGTAAATCTTGTCGCGCGACAGCCATTACATGTCATTCCAAAGAAACTTGTCTGCGCATGCAGGCCTGCGCGGTATACCCTTCCCTAAAAGCATTATTTGGTAAAAAAAGCTAATTTGATGATTCAGTTCTCGTTGCTGCCAGTGCGGACAATGGGTGCAGTCTTTCATCCCTGGACTCCAGGGAAACGCTCCGGGGCCTAAGCGTTCACCTCTTCTACAGTTTCCCGCAATGTTACCTCCGTGCCTCTCCCCATCCCGCCAAAAAAGAAAATAGCCGGCACACAACACCTTTAAAGGCCAAACAGTAGTATTTGATCCACGATCAAACACTTTCTCGTCATGTTCACGAAACAGGCCTCCAGTTTTCCGAAATGTTACCTCCTCGCTTCTCCCCGTCCCGCCAAAAAAATGGCGGGCACACAGCACCGTTAAAGGCCAAACAGTAGTAATTGATCCACGATCAAACTCCTTCTCGTCCTGCTCCCGGGATTGGCCTCCAGTTACGGACAATTCACGCCCCCTCCGATGTCGATTGGAATGCGTCGTCAGGCAGCGCGCGCCAAGCAAGGGACAGACGGGACGCAAGGGCCAAAGACAAACGGCAGACAGCGGTAAATTTATTGAAGATGAAAAAAACGTTGCCGATGTGGTTCGCCTCACAGTCGACTGTGAGACGAACCACACTGATGATCATCAGTCGTGGGACAGCAGACCGATTACAAAAATGTCTCAAGACCAAGGACGACGACAAACTGTTCCGCCTTCTTGACCCAGCCAACAACCGTCCCGGAGCCCCCCGTGTCGTCAAAGCGGACGAGGACAAAATCATTAAGCAGCGCATTAAATACACTGCCTCCCGGGGATTTGCAATTAACAATTATACATTGCGAGCTATCATGGCTCGCATTGCCAATGATGGTCAACGCGGTTTTCAGACGAAGGACAACATGCCCTCCCCGGACGTTATTCGTACCTGGAGAACCCGAAACAGGGATATCACGTTTCCAACAGCCGATCCCACGAATCTTCTAATCCTAGTTACTCCCCGACTCCTCTAAATCTCCGAAGCACTGCGAATCCCTAAAGTACAAAAACCATCCTACTCCTTACTCCTGAATCCCCTGCCGGCCTGTGATCAGTGGCCTCTGATCACAGCTCCCCACTGATCACCGGTCCTAACTCTCAAAATTTGCACCCCAATTTGCAAATTTTATACAGCAATGACGATGTCGGACGACACCCCCTGCCGGCCTGTGATCAGTGGCCACTGATCACAGCTCCTCACTGATCACCGGTCCTAACTCTCAAAATTTGCACCCAAATTTTGCAAATTTTATACAGCAATGACGGTGCACCGGTTGACAAGGAGAGTGGGTGTATGGTGAGGAAAACGAAAAAGTTAAGGATCAGACTGGCTGCAGGAACTAGAGAGGTGTAGGGACACGGACTTCGAAAGGTGGGGATACATAACGTGCCCCCTTGCAACAAGCCCACAAAGGTAGCAGACCTGAATTTTGTTTGCAATAACGATACAGTTTATATGTCGCAACTACGGATATAGAGGCCGGCGCAGAGCTTATAGTCAGTGCATAAAAGTATGCAGAGCTGTGTGGTAGTACTAAAAACTGTTGAATAAAGACCAGAGTTCTTGTTCCGCACATATACTTATGCCTGACGTGGCGGATATCCTTCCTTTCGCCCCCACACTTGATAAATTCCACCGTCTGGGAGACTCCTGTGTTGTACTGCTGAGTTTGATGTGCATATGAGACACATATGGTCGTCGCTTTCGGCGCTGTCCTGCTCGCAGTAGTGCATAACTAATGCCTTTCGAACGTAGCTTCCAAGCTCAACCAGCGCTCTTCTTTCGTTTCGTTGTTGTATCATCACCCGGTATCCATCTTCTTCAGCTTCGCACTTCTTCACTGCGCAATATCGTGTTGTTTCTTGACTTTCTTTCTCACGAGCGTCCAGAATCCGGACTTGAACCACGGCTAGCACCATCCAGAACCTTCTGTCCTCATCATGCTCAGAATCATTGTTCTCATGAAGAGTGAATGTGAGATCAGGATCTGCGGTCGAAACTACAGAAGAATGCAAGGCTTGAATCACGCTCCCATAAGATATAGTGGCCAAAACAGATGTCTGGTCTCTTTTTCGCCCGTCTGTTATTTTGCACCACTTGGCAGTTCCATATATCTGTACGGTTACGGAATTTCCATGGTCCGGCCGGCCACTTCTAAGACGTAGCTTTTATTTCCATAAATGCTCTAAAAACTCCCTTGCTTTCAACAGAAATGCAAGGTCAGTTGATTGGAACATTTCCGAATGTTGACCTCCGTCTGCAGTGTTTCCGAGGTTCATAGTTACTGAATTGTCTACGCGCCAGTCCTTCCTACTGAGAGACGACGATAAGAGTCCTTTCCGATGTAATCGAAGGTTCTGCAGAACAGGAGTTGGGAAGCAGTCCTGAAGCTTTTGTAGAAATCTTCCCGCATCCTGAAGCCCAGAACTGTCGTAGCCCAAGAGATTTAAAACCGACTTCGCTGTCTCAAAGCTCCAGCCGTTCTCACTAGTGTCAATGCCTTCAGTTTCAATTGCCAGACGAGTCTTCCAGTCGTTGGCAAGACGATGTTCCATAGCCTGTAATTGTGAGTTTTTCATATTGGATTGAGCTACCCCCCTCTTCAATGGCTGATGAGCGCTTTCAAACAACAACTCTTGTACATGTCTTACACTACCGAACAGTGGCAATGTATGTGTGAAGAACTCCAACAATCTGTGAAGGTTTGGTTTGTCCAAATGAGTGGAGGCAAAGCTGTTTGTGCGACACAGCTTATCTACTCGAGATAGGTAACGAAGTGCCATATTACGAATCTCCAGAAGTCTCTTGGTTCCTCCTTCTTCATTGTGTGTGTCTAATGACCTCTTACCATCTATCCTTGAGTCCGGAAAGTACTGTGTTCTGCTCACGAGAGAGGAAAACAGGTCGAGGAGGTCGAGAGCTTCATCGATAGTAGCACAGTTTCCGCTCTCTCTCTCGCCTGTCATTTTGTTCACGTACCAAGCACTCTTCATCGCCCGTGGTGCTACCAAGAGCAGGCAGTACATAGACGATATCGTCATTGAATGTAGCACATGCTTGTCATGGTTGATTAGGCTCTCCTGATATATGAGATAGCCATCCTTCAAAGCCATCTTGGCAATTGCCTCGGCATCTTTGCGTACATCTTTTGGTAGCAGTGTTATACAGAGATTCATGATGTCGCGACCAATCCCGAGGAAAAGATGATCGGGAGCCACAACGCATGAGCGATACGAATCGAAAACAGAAGGAACAACCGGTTTGCTACTGCCGAGTACACGAGGCACACGAGCGCGAACTTGTCGCAGTTTCTCAGAGAGTTGATGAAGTGCCTGCAAACTTGTCTCAAACGTATCTGCGTTATCCATTCCGAGGGCTTTCAACTCTTCCCTGGATAACTTGGATCTCCTCAATGCAGTAGCCCGGTTCTCATCTCTCGCGAAAGATGGATGGTCGGAATGGATGCGGGTTGTGTAACAATACTTGCTTCCTTGAAATCCAGACTTGTCGTACCTACCATAGCTGCATAAGTGACATGGAACATTGGAGCAGTGCCCTAGTAGGTCCAAAGTGTGGGACACTGCAGGATAGTCTCCAACGTACCCGACGACATCGAGAAAAAGAACAACCTTCTCTCCTTTTGCAGTGGTCAACTCAAATCCCTTTTCTGTCCCCTCAATGATATCATCAATAACTGCCGCCAGTACCTCGTTTGTAGATACCCCTGGAGGAGTTAGCCCGATAGGTCTGATGGCTCCTGCTCCATTGCGGTTCTCCGGAGCCATACTTATTGGCAGCATGTATACACCACCCATGCTTCCTTTCTTTCCAATGTACGGCGTAAATCCATCAGAGTACAGAAACATTCTATACACAACGTACTTTCTTCCATCTTCCAAACGTCCACTGCTTTCCGCATCGACGCGATGACCCTTGTTCATTGGATTATCATCGGCAGATACTCGTTTCACTACGGCTTTGTCAAACATCTGGTTGTAAACGCCCCTATTCGTTCCGGTGAGATTCGAAACATTTCTTTCAGAAGATACAACCAAGCTGGTGGCGTAGTCGTCATCACAGTTCTGTCTTCTCCACATCCTATACACAAGGAAGGGTGTTTGCGTTGGTTCTTCCGAATCTTCGGCGTCTGGCTGTCCTGGGAGTGCAAGTTCGACGACCATGTCACTGGGAAGGAATGCCCGAGATTCTGGTCTCTTCGTCTTCATCGTTTTGGTACGCTTTGAATTGGACTCCGCCTGCGGTTCTGTCCAGTTTGGCTCATCGTAAACAAAGAAGGAAGATACAACTGCATCAAATCTCATGTTCGTTGAGGACGTTACTGCAAACTGGGCTTGCATCAATCTGCCCTTCACCGCGTCACTTGTTTCGAACGTAATGTTAAGAAGGAGCCCTTTTCGCAGTTTCACTGTCACACCATCTTCGGTTGGAATCCGATAAACAGATAGACTCCCAGCCCTATCCTTGATTATTGGAGTGTCCTCAATATCCGAGAACCTCGGTATCTCGATTGACGGATCCATATCATGCCGTCTTCCTTGCACCATCTCCCGCAATTTTGCTGTCGAAAAGTCAAGTTTTGCCCAGTTGCTCGGTCTTACAATCATGGTCGGAGCGCTGTCCTGTGAGGTATACTTTCCAACGCCAGCCTTCGACCCAGACTTCGACAAATCCACAGTAAACATTTCTACATGACAAGGAACGAAGAAGTTGGATTTCGCAAATGGACGAACACGTCTCTTCAGAGTAGATGTACTTGGCAGTTTGAGAGTGAGCTGCCTTTCATTCGGTCTCCAGTTCCTAAAGTTGGCAAGTGTCTGATACGCAGTCTCGCTGAGACGCGTGCTCCCAGTTGCTGTTATTAGTGATGCAATATTTGTCCAGGTCAATCGAATTCCACTAGAAGCGCTTTCGAACATGCTGTCTATCAGCTCCTCAGACTCCTCAGCTTCGTAGGCATTGTCCTGCTCAACGCTCAATCCAATGTCTAATCCAGAAATTCCTTCGCTTTCTTCACAACGGATCGTGTTATTCCGTTCGGGGTGAGGACTTGATGGAAGTGCCTCCACACCGTCATGCATGACGCCTTGGTATTCTTGGAGGTCGCTTAAAAGCCCGTCTTTCAAAAGGGAAGCGTAGGATTCTGACTGACCGTCTAGTAACATGAACCCATCTCCTGGACGTTTAGCTGGCTTTGTAGACAGTTGCCTACATGGCCTTGCTCTTTTTCGATTTCTTTCAAGCTGAGGTTCAGAAGAAGATGGTGCGTGCCCATCCGAAGTAGTCCCTTGTGATACAACATCTTCGGAACGCTTTGCATAAGGTCCGCGTTTTTTAAGAACCCAACGACTCTTGCTTTGACGCCCCATCTGTGACAGTTTCGACCAGGTCCGCAACTAGAAGTGGGGCTGCAGTGAAGTTTGGCATGGACCTCGGCATTAACAAGATTTCAGCAAGCTTACTGCTCTACAGCCGAAAGAAGGTCTTTTGTTACATTTGGCGATGCATACGGTTGTGCCGTTAATATTAAAGCTTGGTTCAATGAATAGAAACGGTAAAAAGGATATGCTCCTACTCGCATTTTGATGTGATGCCGCATGCAAAAGCTCAATGAATGGCTGTCGTTAAGGACAGCCATGCCATACCGAATTCGGTAGTTTCAAATTGAGATTTCAGTACGACACGTGCCCATGAACAGTTTGAAATATCTAGCTACCGGTTTTTTCTGAACACTGCATATATATATGCAGCAATATAGTTCCAGGACCAGATCCAACTCTCTGCACGCCCGTCGTCCGCAGTCTTGATCCACCATGCATCCCGTTTTCTGACAGTTTCCTTTCTGCAAGTTGCGTGTTCGGTTGAGATATCATCCACACAGTAAGTGAAGCTACTTCTCCCACAGTCTTGACCCACAACGCATCTGTTTCTCTAACAGTTTCCGTTCTGCAAGTTGCTTGTCTGTTTGAAATATCATCCGCAGTAAGTGACGCCACTTCTCCCACAGTTCTGACCCACCACGCATCCATTTTTCTAACAGTTTCCTTTCTGCGAGTTGCGTGTTTGTTTGGGATATCATCCACAGTAAGTGACGCCACTTCTCCCATAGTTCTGACCCACCACGAATCCATTTTTCTAACAGTTTCCTTTCTGCTAGTTGCGTGTTTGGTTGAGATATCATCCACAGTAAGTGAGGCCACTTCTCCCACAGTCCTGACCCTCCACGCATCCATTTTTCTAACAGTTTCCTATCTGCGAGTTGCGTGTTTGGTTGAGATATCATCCACAGTAAGTGACGCCACTTCTGCCACAGTCCTGACCCACCACGCATCCATTTTTCTAACAGTTTCCTATCTGCGAGTTGCGTGTTTGGTTGAGATATCATCCATAGTAAGTGACGCCACTTCTCCCACAGTCCTGACCCACCACGCATCCATTTTTCTAACAGTTTCCTTTCTGCGAGTTGCGTGTTTGGTTGAGATATCATCCACAGTAAATGACGCCACTTCTCCCACAGTCCTGACCCACCACGCATCCATTTTCCTAACAGTTTCCTTTCTGCGAGTTGCGTGTTTGGTTGAGATATCATCCACAGTAAGTGACGCCACTTCTGCCACAGTCCTGACCCTCCACGCATCCATTTTTCTAACAGTTTCCTATCTGCGAGTTGCGTGTTTGGTTGAGATATCATCCACAGTAAGTGACGCCACTTCTGCCACAGTTCTGACCCACCACGCATCCATTTTTCTAACAGTTTCCTTTCTGCGAGTTGCGTGTTTGGTTGAGATATCATCCACAGTAAGTGACGCCACTTCTGCCACAGTCCTGACCCACCACGCATCCATTTTTCTAACAGTTTCCTTTCTGCGAGTTGCGTGTTTGGTTGAGATATCATCCACAGTAAGTGACGCCACTTCTGCCACAGTCCTGACCCACCACGCATCCATTTTTCTAACAGTTTCCTATCTGCGAGTTGCATGTTTGGTTGAGATATCATCCACAGTAAGTGACGCCACTTCTGCCACAGTTCTGACCCACCACGCATCCATTTTTCTAACAGTTTCCTTTCTGCGAGTTGCGTGTTTGGTTGAGATATCATCTGCAGTAAGTGACGCCACTTCTCCCATAGTCCTGACCCACCACGCATCCATTTTTCTAACAGTTTCTTTTCTGCGAGTTGCGTGTTTGGTTGAGATATCATCCATAGTAAGTGACGCCACTTCTGCTACAGTCATGACCCACCGCGCATCCCCGTTTCTGACAGTTTGCTTTCTGCGAGTTGCGTGTTTGGTTGAAATGTCATGCGGAGACACGAGTGCGCTGCAGACGTTTGGTAAGTGAGCGCTTTCTCTAGGCAATGCCGTTTTGCGATTACCTACAACGCTGTAACGTAAGTTCGCACATTCTCTAACACATTGAAAGTTTCGAAGAACTGTTCTGACCAAGCCTCACAGCGTTCCTTGTCTCACTGCAGGTCAACCCGCCCGTCTTCTAACTCAGGATCAGGTAAGCCATCAGTACACCCTCCTTGGTCTATCAGAATTCCAATCCACCATCATGACGTACTGTGACCGTAACTGACCTCTCTTGTTATGTTTCTTGGCGTTGATTATTGTATTTAACGGAAGCGCAATGAACCACTGCTGCGGTATTCCGGTATTTGGACGGGGTAGATGTAGTGTTTGTAGCCGTAACAATACTCTTTGGTTGCTACAAATAAATGTGATGTGAACGCCGCTGGAACCGCTATCGGTTTCATCCTTCGGGTTGGGACCGTTTCTGGACCGGCGGGGTGATGTCACCTTTGCAAGAAAGGTACTGGATTAACATTTCATTGACTGAGAGTAGGTCGGAGCATTACGTGTAGTGTTGCATTGGAGCTGCGAATGGAGACATATTTTCACTGCCCTGGAGCAGCAAAACATGGTCGTCGGTGGCTGCGCATATGCAGCGATGATCACCGTCTCATCATTGCATCAATGTAAAAGCGTTTGGCCCTGCGGGACCTGCCCGTGTACAGCGCCAGCCAGCCATCTACCGCCGCAGGCCAGGCAGAGACGCTGTGCCATAACTATGCTGCTTTTCAGCCAATGGCGTTTGGCACTGCGAGACTTACCCGTGTGCAGCGCCAGCCAGCCATCTACCGCCGCAGGCCAGGCAGAGACGCTGTGCCATAACTATGCTGCTTTTCAGCCAATGGCGTTTGGCACTGCGAGACTTACCCGTGTGCAGCGCCAGCCAGTCATCTACCGCCACAGGCCAGGCAGAGACGCTGTGCCATAACTATGCTGCTTTTCAGCCAATGGCGTTTGGCACTGCGAGACTTACCTGTGTGCAGCGCCAGCCAGTCATCTACCGCCACAGGCCAGGCAGAGACGCTGTGCCATAACTATTCCGATTTTCAGCCAATGGCGTTATTGGTAAAAAATGTGCAAAATCGCGACATGAAATCAACAAGCGTTGCTACATTTATGACACATTTTTTGCTGGCCCGGACCAAAATATTTGCGCCGATTTTTTATTGCCTCCGATAGGCTGATTTGACCTTCCTGTGAAGGTATCGCATCACATTTGACCTGCGTCAGGTCAACGAAAACACTGTACCCATCACATGGCCTATGACACATGTTGAGTCGGAGCTGGCCAATGTGGCCGCCAGTGAGTGCTACGCTAGCATTGATTTTTGCAGCGGATATTAGCAGATGCCACTAAGTAGGGAAACACAGCACATTCAGAGTTTTGTAACGCCGAAGGGCGTCTATCAGTCAACGAGGTCTCTCCAGGGAGTACACAACGCGGTGGCAAACTTCCAGTCTAGGGTAGAACCGTGCTTCGCGGAGATCAGAGGTTCAATATTCTGCTGGCTGGATGATTTTCTAATTCATGCAATGACAGAGAAGGAGCTGATGTATGTTTTGGAGAGGGTATTGCGTATCTGCAGAGCACGGAGACTCAAGGTATCCGTTTTTAAGATCGTTTTCTTCCCGACTTCTATCCGCTGGTGTGGGCGGTTAATCGATAAGGATGGAGTCAGATGCGACCCAGCCAGACTGAGTGGTCTACTACAGTCCAACACACCGGTTTATGCGTCCGAATTGTCGCAATTTATCAATTGCCTACAGTGGATGTCCAACTACATCCCAGACTTTGCGACGCGGGTAATGCCGCTGCGGAAATTGTTGGAGAATGCATACCAGAATTCAGGAAAGAGAATGACGAAGTCAATCCAAAAGCTCCTACTGTCGGAGTTTTCCTGGGGACGACAGCACGAGGACGCCTACACGGATCTCAAGGAACAGCTGGGAAACGCAGTGAAGCTGGCACATCGTGACCAGGATAAATGTCTCTGCCTATACACTGACGCCTCGGATAGGTATTGGTCTGCTGTTATTACACAGTGCCATCACGATGATTTAAAAAGGGAAACAAAGGATCAGCAACATCAACCGCTTGCATTCATGGGGGCTGCCTTCTCGGATAGACAGAGAAATTGGAGTACGTTCGAGAAGGAGACATTTTCAATTTACCAGGCCTTCGACAAAATGGACTCCTTATGTGCTGCGGAACAGGATACGCGCATCTTTACGGACCACCGTAACCTTTTGTTCATTTTTCACCCAACTGCAGTGGTCCCTATTTTAGGACGTCACATCATCAACAAGGTACAAAGGTGAGCTCTTTTCTTATCCCGATTCATGTACTCGACACACCACATTTCGGGTGAGCACAACATCATGGCCGACATGATGACCCGGTGGTTCAAGGGCTACCGTAGAAAACGGGAAGGCGTGAGACGCATAACAGAGGCGCTGGCAAGAATTGATCTTTTGCCCTCACCGCATGACGCCGAGTTCGAGTGGCCTTCGGATGAAATGACAAAAAAGTCACAGACTCGACACAGGGGGACCCGTCCGGCCAAAGCAGAGATGTCGGCGAAATGTACACGCTTGACGGAAAGGTCTGGGTTCCAGAAGCAGACCCCAATTTGCAACTGAAGACATTGGTTGCCGCCCATTGCGAAACTGCGGGACATCGCGGCGCGGACCCAACTGAAAGCAATATCAAAGAGAATTATATTTGGAGACACATTTCCAAAGACTGCCGAGAATTCGTCAACTCATGTCTGCACTACTTGGTGTCGAAATCGGGGCTCAAAGTACCTCGCCCACTATCAATGACGACACATGCAACAACCCCCAATGAAATAGTACACTTTGATTACCTATATATGGGACCGGGTGTGGATGAGAAGAAGTACGTCCTGGTCATGCAAGACGATTTGTCATCATATCGGTGGCTGACAGCTTGTAATCACTCAGACTCCGATACTGTTACTTCCGTAATGGCTCGTTGGATTAGAGTATTCACAGCGATGAACGTCTGGGTATCCGATCAAGGATCACATTTCAAGAACTGCGTCATGAAGGAACTAGCCAGACAGCACCGAATCAGACACAACTTTACAGTTGCATACTCGCCATGGGCTAATGGTACAGTGGAGAACGCGATGAGGCACATTCGAAGCACAGCTACCGCCCTGCTATCTGAGTTCAAACTCGGGTCTCAGGACTGGTCGTTGGTATTGGATATTATAATGACAGCTCTCAACGAGTCCCCACTTCCAAGATTGGGTACTCGTCGTAATGGCACATTCCGCACGCCGCTCGAGGTAATGACAGGGCTCCGTCCTAACAGAACCCAATTCAAGATCGATGTGTCAGGAAAGCCAAGCATGGATCACACGATATCAGAGGCTGGTGCCCTCCAGCTCATCAAAGTAGAAGAATTACAACAATCTCTCGACAACATGCACAAAGATGTTTCGAACCGCGCGGCTGCCAATCGCAAGAAACAGATTTTTCAGCACAACAAAAGGACGAACATAGTCGCGCCAAGCTTTCATCTGGGCGACTACGTTCTGGTACGTCGAGCACAGAACAAGGGTCATAAGCTTTCATTTCGTTGGTTGGGACCTCGCAGAATTACCAGGGTAATAGGGGATCTAGTTTATGAGGTCACAGGTCTAGCTGACGACAAGGTGGATTGTGTGCATGCGGCACGGATGATCCTGTATACAGCGTCACTGGATGATAAATGCATATCAGATGAACTCGAGAAACAAGCCAAGCATTTGGAGACCCGATACGATCTGGTGGAAAAGTTGATGAGCATTTCCAAGAAAGGTCCGGACATATTCATCCAAGTACAGTGGTTGGGCCTTCCAGACAAGTGCGACTGGACTTGGCAGCGAATTGAAGAGCTACATGAAGACGTACCAGGTCGAGTTGAAGAGTTTCTACGTTTGTCAAAGAAAAAGATTGCTACAGAGGCTCTAATCTTACTAAAGATTTGACAAGATACCAAATGCGACCACCACCGAGTTCTGTCGCATGGGGGCTGTGTGGACGCTTACTCAGCTTATAAGGGCATGGGATCATAGTGCAGGAGTGAGTGACAGTTGGTCGCTACAGCGAGCGCGGCGGGTCAGGTGTCAACTCTCCAAGATTAACATGCATTTCTAGTTGGCACTCTCCTCGTACAGGAGAGTGCATTTCGTTTAGTGTACGTCGAGAAGGGCATTTAAGGACCCTACGGCAAGCCCAAAGTAAAGGGTTACCATTGACACGAAGTCATCGACTCCCCCAAGTTTACATATGGTGAATGTGTGAGGGATGGATGAATGAAGGATCGTGTGAGACGATACGGTATGATGCACCCCTTGAGCCAATTTTCGGATCACGGCGCGCTGGCACAATACATTAAATTATTGGACATGTAATATTTTGAAAATCGCGAACATATACATCCAAACATGGCTGTCCATGCTGTCTTAAAGGAGGCCCTGAGGGCTTCAACCAATACGACCACACTACGCGTAAATGCTGCAAGTTTATTGGCCAATTGTATCTCACCGACAGATCTCTTGGGATTTTCCTGCAGCTGCCTTGGCTCCAACCTGTTTCTGTATTGCTATGCTTGCTGCTGTGCGCTTCGCGTTATGCCTTCTGTCCTTGCTGTCTTAAAGGAGACCCTCTGAGTAAAAGTAACGATGGCGTCGCTGCCTTTGTTTATTAGAATGGGACCTCAGTGTCCCTATTTGTAGCCTCAGTTGCTACCGCGCATTCACTGCGGGTGCGCATGTGTGCAGGTGCACTCACTGCGCTCTCTGAACCTCGGAGCTCACGTATCTCACGTATCTCACTGCCGCCGTTATTACTGTGGCTTTGGCTTACAGAAATCGGATTCGACACTGAGGGCCTCCTTTAAGACAGCATGTGACTCCGTTGGTCTATTTCTATGACTGTACGGTAGTTTTACAACTTGCTCTAATCTCAGAGCCCGCTCTCCGTCGAGTGAAAAAAATAAAATAAAAACTCATTCATACACCACGCTCATTGCGTGCTCATTGCGTGCTCATTGCGTGTTCATCGCTTTATCCAAACATTCAAACATTGCGCATACTACATCGACCATCGCGGAGGCATACACTCACTAGAACAATCCGCCGCCTGCTCCAACCCATTCCTCAACAAAACTCTTCCTGTTGCCGCAGATAGAGTACAATACACATCAAAATGTCGCCCCACCGCTCCGGCACCGAGTAACGCCCAACCAGTTCCACACTTCCACCTCCAACGAGACGCTCCAGATCAGCCACCCGCATCGTGCACTGCTCGCGGCAAAGCTGCACCACCCCCGTCCCTTCGCGGAGCTGCGTGTCAAACTCGATACACTTTCGGCAAAACGCAGACGTCGTCTCGCGGTACGACGCCTTCCGCATTTGGAACAAGTCAAACCCGTCATCCACCACAGAGATCGTCCGGATCATCGCCTGCAGCGTCTGCTCCTGCACCCCCGACAGAGCGTACCGCTGCGCCGCCTGAAACATCTGCAGACTCGCGTTCAGGTCCCCTTCGGTTAGACCACACCGTCGCCCCTCCAAGATCGCGCTGGCTAGCTGCCGCGTGCTCGAAAACTCGTTCAAGGGGGAGAGCGCGTAGCTCAGCTCTTCGAGTGCCTGTGTGTGTGTTTTACACAATCATTTTGAAGTGCGTTAGAAAAAGAACATTTTGGTAGAGTGTACGGTAGCATGTCGGCGCATACGGACGTGAAGGATTGGGGCGTACCTTTTCAAAATGTGTCATAATGACGGAGCATACCGACCATGTGTCGTGGTCGAAACCTTCTTGGCAGCCCGTCGTTGCTGGGATGTCACGAAGATGGGACGGGTAGTGGGTTTGCGCTTTGACTGTGCACGGGACGTGATAAGTCGGGGGGCGTCTGCGCACGGGGGATTTGGCGGCGTTCAAGTCTCTGGAAGCGCTGCGTGCCAGGGGAGGGCCTGCGAATGCTTGAGGTGTGGCGCGGGTCATTTCTGCGGGCGCAGGGACAGGCGGTGAGGTAGTTGGTGCTCGAGTAGGGATTGGCTTACTCCAAGACATTGAATGCGGATGAGGTTAAATGGGTTTGCGGAACGCACGAAACACGGATCCGTTCGAGCGTTTTTGGATGCAAGTTATGATAAGTTTGGCAAAATTGCGCGAAAGCCGCTGGTGAGCTTTTGGCATTCCACCGGCTGCGGGTCCTGGACTAGACTGGACAAGATAGATGCTCGGGTTGATAAACGTCTCTTCTCCCCGGCAGAGGACCAAAGTGTGAATATTGGTGGCTTGGCACGGTTTTCACGTCGACCGATTCGAGATGACTTGGCTATGGTACGACGGCGATGACAAGACTGTATCAAGCGCGTAGGGATGTGATGGAACAGGGTGGATGGTAGCGTGCAGTGGCGTGGAACCAATACCAATGGTTTATAGTTGCGGGGTTCCGAAAAAAAAAAAAAAACGGCGGCAGTTTAGAAACTCTACGGACGACTAAGGCCAGCACTACAAGGAGTAGGCAGGGGGGCCAAGATTTTGACGATGGCGCCTACACACCGGTCTCAGAAACGACGGCCTCAACCCAACCAGCGACCCTCTTCTCCATGGGAATTTGGTCGTTGACCATATCTAAGGGGAGCCCCAGGAACTTGCCGTCCCTGACGCTCTTGCTCTCTTCATAATCATAGTCGTCCGGATTTGAAAATCCGACGGGCTTGGCGCCCTGCTTGGCAAAGCAGTCGTGGATCTCTTCGATGGCGTCACAGAAGTTGTCCGGGTAACCTTCGGCATCGCCCAGGCCGAAGATGGCGACTGGCAGATCCTTCATGTCAACTTCAGGGAGTTTATCATAGAGAAACTCATCCCAAGAGGTGCCCGAGCGCTCGGTGTCCGCGCCGGTGTTCCAGGTGGGAGCGCCGAGGAAGAGCAGGTCATAATCTTTGAGGGCCTGCGGGTCCGTGACGTCGTCGACATCGATAGGTGCATCGGCTTTGGCGCCGAGGGTTTTCCCAATGAAATCTGCAACCTCGGTAGTGTTGCCGGTGGAGGTGGAGAAGAAGATGCCGATCTTCATCATCCATTGGTGCAGGGCCGCGCGGCGGCTAGCGGCGGGCCTGGGCAGCAAGGGCGTGCCCATGGAGCGGCGGCATACTGGGGTGGAGAGTTTCGGGCCGGAGGTGAGCGGCAGGGCGGCGACGAAGGCGGCAACCATGGTTGGATCGGGGGTGGAGAGTGAGGAGAGGGAGGGGAGGGAGAGGCGGAGAGGTTGGGGAGGTGGGTCGGGTGCGGGTGAAAGGGGGAGGGAGGAGGTTGAGGCAGTGTGGACGGGCGGGGTTTCGTTTATTGGGAAGGGGTGAGATTTTGGGATTTTGGATCTTGTGGTCTTTTGGATCTTGTGGTCGGAAGTGAGCGGCTGGGAGCTCGGAGAAGCATCCGGGGATGTAGGAGTCAGGGGGGCCTCAGGGGGGCCTCAGGGGAGCCTCAGGGGAGTCTCAGGGGGGGCCTCAGGGGGGGCCTCAGGGGGGCCTCAGGGGGGCCTCAGGGGGGCCTCAGGGGGGCCGCAAGGAAGAAGCATGACAGCAGGTGTGCGGGAAGGCGATCCCATTGGCATGCGCTCTGGCAGCAGTTGCCCTGCCCGATCAAAAACGCCTCTCTCCCCGCCTTCCGTCCCCGCCTTCTGCCACCGATCTCGATCACCACTCCCTAAATCTTTTACCACGTATCACCAGCCTCGACTGTACACACAAAAAAAAAAAAAAGGGTACTGAACACTATTCAATTGATTTTTCAAACTTCTTTGGATTCTCTGTAAGCGTGCTCTTTACTGTAAGCGAATAAGACTCTGCAAGTACTGTTCTCGCTGGACGTACAGCACTTGGGCAATATTGCCTCCATCCTAGAATACTGTAGGATCATTGAATAGGGTCGCGTCCAGGGCAGATCTCTTGTACGCGTGTACAGCAGGTACAGTTGTTTGTACGGTTCATGATGTGCAATAAGCTCTACAGTATCATAAAGTGCAAATTACACGTACGCACGTACAGGGGGGGACGCGCAATAGTGCCGCTTTCATTATTGCCACCCTCGAATTAGTGCCGCCAAAACCGGCAGACACAGGTTCTGCCACGTGTCATGCGCGACGTCGTCATCGCCCACTCCTCATGCGCCTCAGCTCAATTGGTGATGGCACCTCACTCAAAGACCCTAACATGATTCCTGAAAAGATCGCCAAAGCGAAGCGTACGCGCCTTACGATTGCACAGAAAATCGAGGTTGGGGATCTGCTGCAGGTCGGGAATGCGAATACCACAGTTATGCGTCAGTTCAAAATTTCAGAGCGAACCATCCGAAACATCAAACGCTCTCTTCCTTTACTCCAACAAATTGTGACCAACACCGCTACAACGCTCGGAACAAAGACTTTGCACCCTGCGATTTGGAGGAATGGATTGAGATCGAGACTAATGAGCTTGTGGCAGAAGCTTCTATTAGTGATGCTTGCGATTCAATACATTATGGTGGAGAGCTACAGAATCAGTCTGCCAGTGATGCTATGATGGATGATTGTGTGGCAGAAGGCGAGTGTGAAATTACGGAGAGGCGGGCCGTACCGAGTGCTGTAGTGTTAGCAAGGTTGTTTGGGTCTTTGGAGAGTCTGGGTGTGGAGTGCGATGTGAGCAATGCCTTATCGCACTTGAGGTCCGCAAAACGAGCTTTTCTAGAAGCTAGGCATGAGAGACAGGGTCAAAGGCAACAACAGCAGACTCTAATGTCTAGCCGACAAGTGACCTCAAATGAGGCCATTTGACCTCATAAAAATAATAAAATAAGTTGAACCTCAATCTCAAATGAGGAAAATTGTCGGCTAGACACTAATAACAGAGTTCTGGCCGGGTAGTAATTCTGCTTTCTGATTGTGCCGCTCCGAATTAGTGCCGCATTATTAGTCCTTACACAGGGCGGCACTAATGCGTAGGGTCGACTGTATGTCCTTTTCCACAACATTGATTCAAGCTGTTCTTTTATCCACAGCAGAGATTCCCTGAAATAGGTTGCCCAAGTACGGCTGGTCTAGTTTTTGCCATTTTAATGTTGCTTGCGCAGCAGAGTAATGCGCCTGAAAAACACATGTGTAGTACAAGTGAGCCATGATCAACTAGCGCGATCGCCCAAATGGGCTTGCTATCGCTAAATGGGAAACCCATGGTGAAACGCAAACTCCGTCTATTTGGTGGTTCAATTGCGCAATATGAGTTGAGGAGTGTGGAGATATGAAAACTACGAATGGGCTTGGCCTGTTGTCTGAACAACGATACTGTAGTACAGTTAAGGAATCTAGACCGACCGGGCCCTGGCGCTAAAGCCGTATGAGGCTGCAATGCATGCTGGTAACTTGGTGTCGCAAAAAAATAAAAGAAAAGGAGGGAACAATAAAGGTTAACCGGCAGGACCGGGCGAATGAGGGGAATCGCGCTTTTTATTGTCGTGTCTTCGTTTTTGTTTTTCGCTTGTCTTGGCAGCTAGTCTGCCTCGACTCTTCCCTTATTTATACTACTTCAGCCAGGTGCTTTGTCCTCTCCTCACGTAATGTTTTTGCACTATCGAAGCATTTTTAGGAGAGGATGCACTGCATGTTGACAGCTGAGATTATTAAAATTCTCCCGTTGTTGTGCACTACATTAATTGCGTTGAGGTGCATTTTATTCGTCCTGTATGCGTCACCGTCATACCATAATTTCCTACACTTGGGCACCATGATCAGTCGATCAGTCTCAGCAACCTGTTGGAGTACGGGACAATGGAGTGGATGGCAACCCAGCTTAAGGCGACTGCGATGAATGAAAGGGCTGCGCAAAGAGAAGATGTAGCTGCAACCACCGAACTTGGTTACCTCGGAGAGTTTAGGAGCAGAAGGAGTTAGGGAGGTCGTTTTCGAAAACGTTCGAGCCTCAGACTTTTTGAATGCGTGCTCATTCCTCCGCACAAGGCGAAAACAGGTGCTATCGGTTCTCTGCGTGTTGGGAACGTCTGTCAAATTGCGCTCGCACGTCAGTTGAATGTGATGCACTGAAGGATTTACGGTATATTGCTCACGCTCTCTACATCACTGCGAAGCGATGTCATGTTTCGGATGAGACTTCGTGACCGGATGTACGGAATGTCAAATGGATGCTATCTGGAGTGATGCGCTGTTGCGTGTTGCGATGGAGGCAACTGGTTCTCAGTTGATATCATGTGACCTTTCTGAAGCAACGTGTGAGGGCGATGGAGGAACAGAGAAGGACATAGCGATTGGAGTGGATCTCTACATGGGAGCGGAGAAAGCCGGTTCGTCACAGGCGAAAAGACCTAACAGACTTCTTGGAAGGCGGGGGTTTTGACGTGGAAAAGCGTCGTCAGGGCAGCGAGAAAAGTTTTTTTTGTTGAGAGATTGTTGCCAGTCTAGCGTGGGAGGCCTTTTTCGTCTTCAAGGAGAGGGTGAAAAAAAAGTTTTCAGACGGGCTTTTGCTTGGGACGGCATCATATGATGCGGCAGGAGAGAATGGGGATATGACGAGGGTGATCTTCGACGTTGCAAATAGGTTTGCATCAGTTGGTTTCGCCATCCGTTCCAGGAAGTGTACGTACAGTACCAAGGGTACAGTATATACTCGCGTGCGGTCTGGCAGTCGTATTTCACGCGATGGTACCCATACGTGCGTGTCCATGCTTGTGCCAGGGTGATATGTCTCGTGCAGTACCCTTGGGTACAGTCCATGGCCGCAAAGAACAAGCCTTTGGTTGACCTCCCTAACTTTAGCTGCCGCGTGTTTCAAGTGTCTGCATGCAACGACGATCGCCATGGACGGCAAGGTTAGTGGTCAAAGAATGATCGCTACGCAGGCAAACAGACTACTGTCTTTCTCCTCTTTTGCAACGCGGATGGTCATAGGCTGTCTTGTTGACCCGACCACGTCAAAATCAGGTTGGCAGTCCACTGCTTGAAGTGTGTCCACGTGTTATACCTGAAGAACAGCCATGCGTTCGCGGAGATATAATCCACGGGACGGGTACACAGTACACTATCTACAGTACAAGTTCGTATACATTTTTGTATACTTGTATGACTCACTGCAGCTCATCTGCGCAACCCAAGCAACAATAGTTGGATTTGTTACCCAATCCTTGCAAACCGCAGCTGGAATGTCCGCGAGCCCCCGGTACCCATGTTCCCAATGCAAGGCGGGAGTGGCTGGGTACCGCGGCTAGAAGTGAGTGAGGTTGTCAATAATATTTCGCCCGAGTCTCTCACGCGTTATGTCTATCGAAAATGTAGTATCTTTTCTACTCCCGAGTACGATCTATAGCGCGATGGAACGCAGTCCTTCAAGAGGCTTGTAGATATCCCCCCTCTGCGATCATGGCATTGGACAACAGCAGCAGCGAGGAGAGTGAGGGAAAGACTTCAGAAGCGAACAAATTTTTCTTATCGCCCAATGGCACTGAAGCGTTCCGCAGGCTCTGGTTTCAGACGAAGTGTTAAAGATTGGTACAATCAAAACGTTTCTCTACGCAAAGAACCTGCCAGGCTTGCAATGGCATTTGATTCCCTTCTTGCCACGGTGTGCTTGCGAAAACAGATATGGACAACTTGAAGGGGTCACGGATTTTTTTGATTTTCCAACTACAGCGAACAAGTCTCTCTGGCTACATGCAAAGCAACTCCTGTTCCAAGAGTCGCAGACTGAATCAGAGTAAGTCTAGTTAGTCTTTAATCATCCAGAAAACGCTACAACTCCAACCTGCAGAACTCATGACGAGTCCGCATCTGGCTGTTCTACAGCAGAGGCCAGTCCATGAACGCCTTGATACGAGCTCACTTTCGGTGGCGTATAATGCTTGAGGTCGAGTCCTGGCAAGCGGAAAACCGTGGCTCCCAGCGGATAGCACGTCGGCGCGCGGTCAGACCCGCACGGGATAGAAACATCTCCCTGTGGACATGTGCTAGTAGCCACTAATAGGTCCATGTGTGCGAAAAACTCCAAATAGTCTCCCTTGACAACTGGGCTCGGCTTTGCGAAGTACTGCCCCGTCGATCTCATGAATCCCGTGCACATGAAGACGTTGAACACATCGTGCACGTCATGCTCTGTGAGTCCGAACGGAAGCACGGCGCGGACGAGATTGCTATGGCAGCAGTGATTCGCGTTTGCGCCCGTCATGGCGGCGTTCGTGTACGGATCGCAGCGGCTGCCGATGACGTCGTGAACGCCGGCGTTATCCTCGTCGATACCATACTGCACTGAGTCGGACACGATGGTAGCAAGCGGGCGTAGATACGGCATGCCAGACCAGAGACTATCGCCGACAGAAAGATGGGAAGAGTGAATGAGACGCGTCTTGGATGTATACAAGCGCTCCCGGGGGTTGTGCGTGTTCCAGATATTGACATCTGCGACCTGGGGCCCGTGGGAGACTTCGAGGCGGCAGAACGCCCCCGCAGGCACGTGCCAGGCGCGGCCGTCCCTCGCTGGAATGGTGATTTTCCGAAGCGTTTCCCTTGCGGACAAGGGGAGTAAATTGAACGAGGTCAAGAGAGAATCGGGAACGGCGGCGAGCGTGGAGGCGGGGACGTCGTAGCAGGGGACAGGGGCGTGAAGCTTGAAGGTTCGGCCGTTGCGGCCGACGTGTTTGGCGCCCATGACGATGAGGTGCGGGTTAGGGAGGACGGGGAGTGGACGAGATAATTAATGGACGAGGGTAGAAAAGCTCAAGATCGTGCCGTGGGAGGGATTTGAATGTTGCCACTATGGCAACGAAAAAGACATACCGAAGTGGGGTTGGAAGGCATTCAAGGAACAAGAGCAAGAAGGTTGCACCTCAAAAGGGTGCACGTCAACAGTGTATGTGCCTGAAGGCGATGCATTGGAGGCCGATGGCATCGGCCTCTCTTGTTTGTGCCGGTGGCGAAAGAGATCGAGATCAGGGCGGAATGTGAATTTGCGTGAGTGCTTCAATTTTGCGTTGTACAGTATACGGTGTATACTCTACAACGCAAAATTGAAGCACTATACACCTGTCCAAGTCGGCAAGGCTGCATCTAGTTTACAACCTTGCGCAACAGCCGTCATCCCTATGTTACCCCGCTGCCCATCGTGTTCTTTGCAACGCACTCTGCCGTGCCTTCTCTCGCTTCGCCGCTCTGACTTTGTTTAAGTGTGCCACCCTTGTAAACTCGTGGTCCCTCCTCCCCTGGCTCCATCCTTCTCTTGCCTAAAACACCTTTGCTCACTCTTTCGCTATTGCCAGTCACTCATACCACCGAATTTGTCACTATGGCCGCAGCTCCAGTTCCTTCTGGTACCGAGGCATACAGCAAGTTGTACTTCCCCAGCACCGACGGGCTTCTTCGTCTGGGAGATGTGGTTCCCAATTTTGAGGTGAGTGCCTCCTTCACCCGCCCCTCCCCCGAGCGAAACGGATTACACTGCAGAAAAAACTAACCCCTCTACTCTCCCCCGCGATGATAGGCAAACACCACACATGGCAAGATAGTGTTTCACGACTGGCTTGACGGGAAGTGGGCGATCCTGTTCAGCCACCCCGACGACTTCACTCCCGTGTGCACGACTGAGATCGGGCGCATGGCTCTAAAGTACGACTCATTCAAAGCCAAAGGGGTGAAGGTAGTGGCGCTGAGCTGCAACGACATTTCGTCGCACAACGTGTGGCTCAAGGACGTAGTGGCGCATTGCGACAACAAGATCGGGATCGACTTTCCCATGATCGCGGACCCGACGCGCGAGATCGCCATCAAGTTTGGGATGCTGGACCCCACGAACAAGGATACTGGGTCCATGCCGCTGACGGCGCGCTCCGTGTTCATCATCGGGCCGGACAAAAAGCTCAAGCTCTCCATCAACTACCCGGCGTCGGTCGGCAGGAACATGGACGAGATTGAGCGCGTGGTGGACGCGCTGATGCTGTCTTGGGAGAAGTCGATCGCCACGCCCGCCAACTGGCCGCACAACCATAAGGACCAGGGCATGGAGGGTTGGGTATTCTTGCTGCCTACAGTGACAAAGGACGACGCGGACAAGCACTTCCCCAAGCACAAGGAGCTGGACATGCCGTCTGGGAAGCCGTACATGCGACTCACCCCGAGTGGGCAGTAGAGGTGTTAACTAGTATTGCAGTAGTTGGGACAAGAGAAATAAGGTAAATGCGTGTGGGTGTGAGATAAGGCGGGTCTTTGCAGTTGTTTTGACGTGAGGCGCAGTTGATGTCAACTTGCTGTCGACAGCAAGAAAGCGCCTATACCCTCTGTCCGAATTTAGAAGTCTACGTCCCGACGTTGACTGTCTGTCTGAATGTAGTAAATTTATCATCAGTCTTAAAGGAGGCCCTCCAAACATGCACCCCTTGCGCCAATTTGCGAATCACGGCTCGCTGACACAATACATTACATTAAAGGGGGGTCGCGATATAGTGCCATCTTTGTTAGTGCCAGCTCCGATATAGTGCTACCCTTCGGCGGGTGGCACGAATTTTGGGCAAAAAAACGAAGGGTCCCCCCTGTATTGGACATGAAGATATTCGTAGTTTATTGGTTCTAGTCGGTCACGAGACATCGGCTAAGAGGGGACACACAAAGGCTACTCAAACCATTAAACCGAACTGGAAAACATAAAGAAAACATAAAGAAAACATAAAGAAAACATAAAGAAAACATAAAGAGAAAAAGACATGGTGAGAAAGGAAACTACCAAGAGGGCGGCGCAGCCGGGGCTGGGCGGGCAAGAGAAATAGACATGGCCAGGAGAGGGGGGCTGGCAAGAGGTTCACGATGGCGCCATAAGTACCACGGAGCAGCGAGGCTGCGAGATGAGGTACGCTCGGTTGGCTGATAGTAATTACAGCCACTCGCTATTCTCCGGGGAGTTTCACCCCTACACGCTAGCGTGTACAGAGACGCGTAATTTTTTGAAAATTGCGAACATATACATCCAAAGTTTGGATGTTTGGATTCCAAAACATGGTTGTCCACGCTGTCTTAATAGGAGACCCTCCTTTAAGACAGCATGGTCAGTCAGACTTGCGAGCACGAGGGAGTGACGCCTCGTCCCGAGACAATTCTTTGTTTGTACAGTGCGTCCGGGACATTATGTTGAAGCAAGGACAGGGAGCTCCTGCTCCCTCCCCTGGTCCCGATGACGAGCTCCACGGTGTTCCCCCTGTCCCCGTATACACACTCCCGACTCGGGAGCGTGTATACGGGGACACTCGAGAGTCCCGAGTGTAACAGACCAATAGAGTGAGGCTTTTTCCTCGTGTCAACTATGTGTGGCCTGGTGGAGGGACCCAAGTAATTAGAAAAATCAATTCCTGCTTGTAATTAGAGGGGGCTCCGGGTTTTGCGGCGGCGATCCATAAGACGGGCGACAACTCTGGAGAGAGTTGGAAGGAGAGTCGGGGGGGGGGGGGGGAAAAAAAAAAAAAAAGACAGACAGACACACCACCAGAAGTAAACACTGACATCAAGCCCTCTTCCCCCATACGACCCCAACACTATGGTAACAATACTGTAGGCATGTTGGCCCTCTCAGAGGAAGAGACGTGAAAGGCGCGGATGTACAGTAGTGTACCAGGATACTGTAAAGTTACCCTTGGTACTTGTGAGATATTTTTAGGCAAAAATTGCATTTTACTGTAGAGGGAGATTTTATTCTGTAGTCCGAGATTATATTTGAATTTTAGAGAGGCGCACGCGGACGGCCCGGCGGAATCCGGGCCGGATGCGTGGACGCTTCTGGAAGGAATTTCGTAGAAATAAAAGAGAGAGGGTGACGGGCGCTGGGGGGAAGGGGGGAGGACACTCGGCCAACCCTCACCACGAACGGCACGCTCCCCAGAACCGCCTCCCCCATTTCACCGACAACATGGTACTCTTGTGGAGGGCCAACGCAGAGACAAGTGCGGGCCCTAACCCTGTTACCTACGATGGGTCGAACGGGTCAGATGTTTCCAAGTTTCTGTTCGTATACGAGAACATCATTATGCGCGGCAAGCCTGACGAGGAGAAGGCAGGAGCTATTCTATGCCACCTTGAGGGTGCCGCGTTCGACTATTACTATGAAACGTATAGTCATAATGGGAGTCTGACCGAGGCCGCCAGTAACTGGGACGGTGTGAAGAGCGCCCTGTCTGACCGTTTTACGGAGGCACCGAGGCCAGAAGAAAACATCCAGAAGGCTATGAGTTGCCGACTGGATGGTAAGAACTTGCTTACTTCGATGGATGAAATGGACAAGCTCTACAGAAGGGCTGGTTTCAACGACGAGGCAAAGTACGGCTTGCTTCGCAATGCCGTAATGGCACATTTGGATGTTGCTCAGTTCGCGATCTATCGTTCTCCGACGACGTATGAAGAACTGATGAAGACCGTGAAGGACTTTGCTGCAGGCCGTGACGCCTTCAAGGCGGCGAAAACTGCTGCGCAGTCCGTTGAACCTGTGACGCCTAAGCGCGTACTGGTGCGTTCTGATGTGGATCCTCGACAGGAAAAACTGGAGAACAAGGTTGACGCCATCACCAACCAGCTGGCAGAACTATCACTGATGATGAAGAAACGACAGACGCCAGGGGACAGTGATACGAGTTGGACATGTTCCTATTGCAAGGAACTAGGGCATTCAGCGACTCGTTGTCGTTCCAACCCACACCGTGATACTCGTTGCCCAACGTGTGGGAAGATTGGACACACGACGGAGACTTGCTGGTCCCGCTTTGCTAGAAAGAATGTGGCTCATGCACGTCCTCAAGGTAACGCTGGCGCAGGAAGCGCTTATGGCCCCAAAGCAGGCAGTTCTGCCAACGACGCCGCTGACAAGGCCACCAGAGACTCGAAGCAAGTCACGGTCATAACTGAGACCACCAAGGGAGAATTGGTGGCAGCTACGAAACGCAACGCCGAAGGAGAGGCCTTGCCGAAGCAGTCGAAGAACCGTGAAGAAGTTTCGATCCCGAGGCTGCTGAATCCCACTCCAGTAGCTCCTAGGGGAACTATCCCCTGTAATGAGCTGCTGAGAGTGCCGAGAGTGAAGCCTGCAAGCCAGAAGAAGAAGAATGTTTCAAAGAAGGCGGCACTCCAAGAGCACGTCGGCAAGTACAACGTCGTGTCAGAGCTGGCGAATGCGCCGTCTGGTCTAACATTTGGACAACTTGTCCGTGGAGACGCTGAAGGAGCAAGGAAGGAAATGAAGCGCCTTCTATCCAGGAGATTAGGGGCGTTCTCGCGGGTTTGCGGGCCACACGGATGTCTTCCCGACGCGTTTTCGGGTAGTTACTGTTCAAGTTTATGGAACTGATGCTCAAGCAGTACTGGATTCGGGTGCGGTGCCGAACATCATGTCGCCGCACCTCATGAAGAGACTTTCTCTGACGCCAGAGAGTACGAAGAAACACATCACTGTGGCAGATGGGAAGAGCTCCCCTTGTGTTAGATCACTGCGCCAGGTCCCCGTCTCGTTTGGGGGACTGGTGAGCATGATGGACTTCCTTGTTGTTACGGGAACACCATACGACGTCATCATGGGGATGCCGACGTTGAAGGAGTTCCAAACGTGCATTGATTTGGGGCAACAGCATGTCCAAGTGACTGTGGGTGCTGAGACGATTCGACTAAGTCTTGAGATGGATGAAAACCATAAGAAGCCGGGATCCACTACCGACAGTGAGGACTTCACCTCAGACTCGGGGGCCGTGCCGGCTGACTCGACTGACACGGATGAAGACTTCGTCCTTTCGCTGCGTGAAAGGGTGCCGTTTGAACCAGACCTTGCCTGGGCGGGAGCAGTCACTGAGGACGAAGATCCTCATGCTGGACTTCCGGACCTAGCTGGGGAAGGCTCAGAGTACGAGCCGGCGGATGAGAAAGAGAAGAGAGATGAGAAGGAGAAACTTCTCATGTCTAAGCTGAGCCATATCAGCAGAGAGAACGCCGACCGCATAATATGTTCTATCAAGAGTATGGGAATAGCTGCATGGTCTTTGGACGACCTCAGGCCGGCAGATGTCCCTGTGTCACATTCTTTTGAGTTAAATGACGACAGACCCATTTCGCACGCCGTTCGGAGGCTCCCTCCGAGACACAACGCGGTAGTGCGCGAGGAGATCGAGAAGATGCAGAAGGCAGGGATCATTACCCCCTCTGTAGCACGTTGGTCGTTTCCGGTCGTCATCGCAACGAAGAAGGACGGGAAACCTCGCTTCTGTGTTGACTACCGCGCGCTTAACCGGGTGATGAAGGCCGACAAGTGGCCGTTGCCCAAAATGGAAGAGATATTCGACGACCTTGAAGGAAGCAAAGTGTTCACTACCCTGGACTTTTTCTCGGGTTATTGGCAAGTGCGGATGGCTTCATGGTGAAAAGAACAGACGACGTTTGTCTGTCGGTACGGGACCTTTCAATTTGAAGTGATGCCATTCGGGCTCATGAACGCTTCTTCAACATTTCAAAGGATGATGGATGGCGTATTCAGAGACCTGCCATTCGTCCGAGTGTACCTTGATGACGTGGTCATCTTTTCGAAGTCCTTGGACGTCCATGTTGACCACTTAATTGAAGTGTTCGAGCTGATTGCTCGCAGTGGATTGAAGTTGAAGCTTGCGAAGTGTTCCTTCGCGCAATCACAGACCAGACTATTGGGGCACGTCATCGGAAAGAAGGGGATTGAGGTGGATCCAGAGAAGACATCGATCATTTTGGGACACCCCCGAGCCGTGCACCAAGACGGAGTTACGAAGCTTCCTTGGGCTAGCGGGGTATTACCGCCGATTCATCCCTAAGTTCGCAGAAGTCTCTGCATCGTTGCACGCTGCTACTTCTACCAAAGTCGAATTTGAATTTACGGAAGAGATGCGGACTGCCTTCCAGGAGTTGAAGAAGAGGGTGACGTCTCCTCCGCTGTTGGCGCTCCCGAAGTTTGACGAACCCTTCGTGGTCGAGACAGATGCATCCAACATGGCAGTGGGAGCAGTTCTGGCTCAGAAGAAGGAAGACAAGAAGGTTCACCCGATACAATACGCCAGCAGGACGATGACGGAGACTGAGAAGAAGTACCCCACCTGTGAGAGAGAAGCGTTAGCGGTGATCTTCGCGCTAAAGAAATTTCGGGTGTATTTGCTCTCAACGCAAAAGTTCAAGTTGATTACGGATCACCAAGCGCTTCAGTATGCGTTCAAAAAGAAGGACATCCACGGTAGACTTGCCCGTTGGATGGATTTCCTGGCGGAGCACGAATTCGAGATATTGTACCGCCCCGGCTCAAAGAATTGTGCCGCTGACTTTCTCTTGCGTCTACGAAAAGACGATGGCAGGCGCGAGGAGGATGAAGGGACCTGGTATGTGCTGCCGCTTTTGCGAAAGGAGATATACTGGAAGACATGGAACCTCATGTGCGGGACACGTACCGTTATCTCGAAGGAGAAGAGATGGTTGAGCAAGATGCTGCGCAGAGGCGCAGAATCAAGAAGAACTCCAGGCGGTTCCTCGCCTGGAACGGAAGGCTGTTTCGCAGGATGAAGAATGGGATCAGAACAATCCCTTCTCGGGGGACTCGACTGCAGATATTGCGGTCGCTGCATGACGACATTGGCCACTGGGACGCTACGGCTACGAAGCAGTTCGTCCTTGACAGGTACTGGTGGCCGGGAGTTCATGGTGATATCTACGCCTACGTTCGTGGATGCGAAGGCTGCCAAAAGGCTGCGCCCATCCCGACGTACAAAAGCACGGCGGTGATACCAGTCTCTCAGCTCTTTGAGACATTCTCGATAGACTTTGCGGGACCCCTTCCCAAGGCGAAGAATGGAAAACGTTACATTCTGATAGCGGTCGAACATCTGACTGGTTGGCCCCTGGCTTGGGCAACCGAGACCGCTACGTCTGCGGAAGTTGTCAAGGTCGTGGAGAAGGAGATCATCCATTCGTTTAGTCCCCCTCGGACCATAGTCTCAGATAACGCAACATGTTTCAGCGCGACAGCGTTGAAGAACTTCATGGTACAAATGGGGATTTCATGGAAACCGGTCCTCGCCTATGCTCCTATGTCCAACGGAAAAGCGGAGCGTATGGTCGGGACCATCAAGCGTTCAATTCGGAAGACTCTGTTGGGACAGGGCGCCGCTAGCCACAAGTGGGAATCAGCGCTGAAGCAGATCCTGTACGGATACCGCCGACGCCGGCTGTCGGACGGGTTCTCCCCGTTTGAGCTGATGTATGGAGTAAAGCCGCCCGCGCAACCCCAGACCGAACTGAATCAAATCCGGTGGGGCGGCGTTGAGGCGCGCAACTTGGAACTGTTAGCGACGCTCGCGCTCCGATCGACGAGGGCGGCTAAACAGTTGGAAAAGAGGAGCAAGAGAATGACAGTTGTGTCGCCACGCCAGTTCGACGTACACGATCAAGTTCTGGTCGCCCGAGGAACAGCCCTAGGAGGGTTACAGAAGTGGCCCCTAGAGGAGTCGAAGTACTACGGCCCATGCCGGGTAGTACGAGCCAAGCACCCGCGGTACACACTCGTGTCGCCGGGATTGCGCTACAGTCGACGGGATATACATGCAAGACGTTTAATCCCTTTTATTCAGAAACCCGCACATCTGATGTAGGTGTGATGCATTTTAATATTTCGCATGTACTAGATTGAAGGCGGTTGAGATTGATTTCGTTTCTTATGCATGAACTATCAGTGTTTGCTGCTTGAAGAACCCCTACGCACGGCAATTACCTTGCCATGGGAGGATTTGGGGCCACGATTTCCTCGGCGAACCTTTTTGGATTTCCTCTCCCGGCCGGGACTCTGATTGGCGTCGCTACGCTGCCGGGTTGTTCGGCGCAAGAGACGCACATCATCGAAGTACTGGAACTTTGTCGGATCGGCGGCGGGACAGCACAAGCGAAGAGAAGTGGCCTTGAGCTGCATGGCAAAACGTTCTGCGCAATCGTAGATCAGCGCCGGTTCCGTCCGTGCGTCAATGCAGACGGCGTGTTGGAGATGATTAACGTCGGTGATGCGAAGATCGTAGACACCCGCTGGCTCCCGCGGCAGACGAAGTAACCAGCTAACAGCAGAGCTGCGCTACAGAGGGAGTCTGGAGCTGGATCTCCCTTGGATGAAAGCCCCCGGCGGTGGGGCCACATGATCAAGAGAAACTGTTCCGTGGTGATCTGCTCTGATTACCCTCTGAATGTGCTTAAAGTGGTGCACGCTCGGGGAATAGTCCATCTGACGCTCGAACGCGGCGACTCGGGCCGCTTCCGCCACCCATAGGCGGTCAGCAGCACCGCGACCAACGACAAGGAACATAGCGTTGCAGACCGCAGACCGGATGCACAAGACGGTATTGTCTTGGAACGCTACGGTCCGGGACGTGCAAAGGTACCGGGAAGCGAGTGGGGAGACGTCGCGTGACATAGAAAAGTTCACTCGCTTCCTCTTCCCTCTATTCTGGCTACACCAATTGTCGATAGCCAGAATAGCGTCCATACGCGTTGAGCACTCCTTACCGAAGGAAGAGTTGAAGCCCCGGCGGGCAGTGCCGTTCGCAGAGGGCACGCGATCGAAGGTCATTGTGTAGAGAAGTATCATGTACTTCTCTGGACTCCCCTCTCCGACGGCGTAGTAGCAACCCTTGACCTCGCCGTTACCGCCATCAGAGCACCAGACAAATTCGACGACCCACTCTGGGTCGTCGCAGCAGGTGTACTCCGTCCCGTCTCTGTGGCTCTCGGTGAGCCCCAGCCGTTAGCAGCGGTCGGAGGTGAACCATGCCTTGCAAGCGAGGCGGGCCGATACGAAGGCCAACACATGGGCCCCGAAGAGAAGCCGGGCCCCGGCGGCAGATACGGCCGCTACGACGGACGCCCGGTTGCCCACTTCCTTATATTTGATTCGGAAAGAACCATCTCCTACTTGGTACCGAAGCGCGGAGACGTCGGAACGTCCCGCGTGCTCCCAAAGGTCAGGGAGATGTTCGGCATTACTTGGGTCTTCGAAGTCGATGAAGGGGCAATTCAAGCCATGAGACGCCCTTTCGGTGACGTCCTGGCCGTTCTCTCGCCACACGCCCGCTGAACGGCGGGCGGCCGTAGTGGCGATAGCGCGGCGTGGTACCTTCCCGCCGGTGGAAGCTCTCGCCGTCTGCTTGGTTCGAGCCATAGTGCGCACAGAGAGTACCGCCCGAAGGACCACAGAGCTCCCGTGCGCGGCTCGAGACGCTGTGCGTTTCCGAGAAGTCCCAAAACGGGAACGACTAGAAACGGAGCCTCAGGCGACGCGCAGAGCACGCGGCCTGAGTCTCAGACGACGATTGACGTCAGGGAACACAGTCCCGGGCGACGTGGAGACCACGCGGCCCGAGACTGACGCAAAGCTTACGTTGAGCAACCAGAATTCGGGCGACGCAGATGAAGCGCGGCTTGAAATTGACTGTTAGAAGTCCGACGGCGACAGAGACGCGAAGAGGCAGGGAGAGTGCAGTTCAGTGGCAAGGTGGAAAGACGGTGGCCGGGGGGGGGGCCAGAGCGGTCACGCAAGGAAGTGGGGCCAGTATATTTACGTGCAACGGCAGACCCGTGGTCTGCCCTGACGAGGGGGTCATGTGAGACATTTTTAGGGAAAAATTGCATTTTACTATAGAGGGAGATTTTATTCTGTAGTCCGAGATTTTATTTGAATTTTAGAGAGGCGCACGCGGACGGCCCGGCGGAATCCGGGCCGGATGCGTGGACGCTTCTGGAAGGAATTTCGTAGAAATAAAAGAGAGAGGGTGACGGGCGCTGGGGGGAAGGGGGGAGGACACTCGGCCAACCCTCACCGCGAACGGCACGCTCCCCAGAACCGCCTCCCCCATTTCACCGACAACAGTACTGTACACGTGTACGTAAGGGTCAGAGGGGGATCTCCCCCTATGACGCGGCTAATGACGCGGACGCGGCTAAAGTTGCCGCATCGCCAACTCTTTTTTCGGAACCGCCTCCGCCCAACTCTTTTTTCCGAACCGCCTAAAATCGTTGGAAAGCTCATGACCTCCCATACCTGAACATGGAGTGAAAGAGGTGCCTGTTTTGCAGAGAAAGCGGCGGCGCGCGGTTTTGTGTTTTTGACAAAAAAACTATCTCCTATTTCACGAAACAGGGGTATGAGGCCGTTCCGAAAAAAGAGTTGGCGGTGCCAGCACCCGAGCACCCTGGCATTTGGCATGACTGGATTGGTTGAATGGGAGGAAAGCATTTCCAATATGTTTTTATAACCAATCCATTCATGCCAAATGTTAGGGTCCTCAGGTGCTGGCACCACCCGCTCTTCGTTCGGAAAGAGGGCCGTTTCAGGGCCGTTCCGAATGAGGCGGTTAGGGTCCTTCGATCGTTTCGCAATGAGCTCTGAGAGCCTTTTTTTTTTGGAGCTCCATTCACAATAACACGTGTCTTCTATGTACACGTGTCTCTTGACGAAAACATCACCAAGAACAACAGCCGACCTGCCTTCTTCCCAGCACCGCATGCAAAACACTTCAACGCGTGCCATGCAAACACCGCAACAAACGCAACCTGCTTGCCTCATTCAAAATTCACTTCCTGCATATGCCGAACACATCATTGTGTGCCCGGCCTGTTCCAACACGTCTCACTCACCATTGTCATGCATCGTGCTCCTTGCCCAACCCTTTTTAACTACTTCGCCTGCACCCACCCTCACTTTTCTTCGCACAAACATTTCTACAGGGTGTGTGGCCCCTATTCTTTTTGAAACACAAGCATGCAATATGGAAACGTCGACTACCTCATATAATCCTTCATCCTTTTCATTATGGCACCCTACTCGTGTTGTCGACCACTTCGTATAATCCTTTTCATTATGGCACCCTACTCGTGTTGTCGACCACTTCGTATAATCCTTTTCATTATCGCACCCTACTCGTGCTGTCGACCACCTCGCATAATGTTTTTCATTATCCCTCCTTACTCGTGCTGTCGACTTACATTCCGACTCACACTCCACTCCTTGTTTCCTCTGAATCAGACCAGAAACCATTCGCACTCATGCCGACAACAGCACTTACACTATTTCTCACTCCATGCCTTTACTTTACTTTGGCAATCTCGAGTCCTCGCGCATTATTGATACAGTATATGAAACATTCAAATACGGTGCCCACTCTTTCATCCCCACATCATAACCCTCCCTTTCCTTTTCCTAAATAAATATAAAAGCATCGTAGCGAGCGCGGGCATTCTACTGCTGGCAGTGTCCTGCATTGTCTGTAAGGAGGAGGCTTTTATTTAGCAATGGAGTGATATCAATACAAAAAGTGGGCTCCACTTCTTTTTTCACTGAACTGCTACCTTACAAATTTGCCTTGTTTATGCTTTCAGTCAGGGCATGAAGATCTGGCTCACTAGACACACAATGCATTGTGAAAGAAGAAAGATGTTCTTGTCAACGCTGCCCTGTCAAACTGGTGGGGGAATTGCCTTACAGGTAGAGACAAATTTCTACGGCACACGTTCAATTGTTTCATTTGAGGCAGCCTTTGGCTGTTACGAACGATTTACGCATTGCTCATTGGAATCTACCTACACACTGTACTAAGTCACCATGCACTAACAGCAATACTAGCATTGCTGGACCACGTACAATACACCTGACTTGTCCATGGTCACAAGTCGTCAGTTGTCAAGAACAGTTCCTAGAAAAAGCCTGACCATGGATGGATTCGCATAGAGTATGCGCCGGCTATGCCACGCACACCCTGATTCACAGAATCATAACTTCAAAACATGCGCATCTTTATATTGTATGAAAGATATTTCTGTCCGGAGGAGGATTAAGGTATGGTCAATATGAATCACTTGTGTCGGGAAACAGGCGTCTTCCCTCTTTGATTGAAGGGGATCTCCAATGCGAGGGAACGACGGTATATGTCGTAAGATACTGAACATAACTCGGCACGCTTCAACTTTCACAGTCGCATCACGCCTAAACTTTTTGTAAGTTCGCCGGTAACGCTCCCTGCACCGGGTCTCTATATTTGTGCAGGTGCGATGCTAGTTCGGAAGGGCCACTGTTTTTCGATGCATCCATCCTTAGCGTGCAGATCTATGGAGCTGAAATGAAGCGCAAGATACCTTCACCCTCGCATGGAACAAGCCATGCCTCCTTGTGTGCCCTCCTTCTTTAAATTACTAAACGTTACAAATTAAAATACTTGAATCAAAACTGTCATGTGATTACGCGTGTGACATTTCCGGCAGGTCGCACATAGCCGATACACGCCTGGCGTTCACGGAGACCGAAACCCTGCACGTGGTCAAACTCGAAGACCCTTGTGCTAGCACCTCATGTCGCCCTCTGCTCCACCCGACCTTCCGACACGAAAACTCGCCCGCATAAGGAAGAACGTTGGGCGCGAGGACATTAAAATGCATCGGATGTTGCGGTATACTTGTAATATGTCGGCAGCGACATCTCTCTTCCCGCGACGTGTTGCAAGTGCCGCATCGACTTTGCGTTTCTTTACAAATAGTGGCATGGACAAGCGCATTCAGTAAAACGGCGGAGGAAATGGTGTCGCCTGCGACGGCTCGACGGAATGGCTCCGCGCGAAACTTTAAAGTGACGAGTGTGCGACCTTGTACAAATGAGTTGCTCATAAATGTCGCAGTGATGCGATCCTTGTGAGAGAGGCGTGAGACAGAGAGAATGCTGGTGGAGACGTTGTCAAAGACAAATTTAGAGCATACAACGAATTGGCGCCGGTTTGATTTGGTGACAAGTTGGAGGCGGAGACCGACAGTGAGATGTTCGTTGGAGAAGAGCGGGAGAAGCGCGATATGATGTTGCGATGGGGGGAAGGTGGATTCTGAGGGAAAATTAAGATCCATAAGAGGGGCGCATGCTTTCTGTAGACCGGTGACGACGTCGTTGATGGGAAGCGGGTCGGAGACGAAGAGGAAGTTTGCGACCCACGCGTAGCGGTTTGGGAAAGAAAATGCTTCGCGAAGAAGGGCGAGGAGGGAATCGTACGGGGAAGCTGACGAGGAAGCTATAGAAGATATCATGGGAGGATACAGAAAGAGGGAAATTTGTAACTGAAAAAGACGAGGTTGGATCGGGTTGATATACTGAATAGAGTTGACCGGGGCATTGCCCTTTTGGGTTGGTCCCAGGTTTCCACGAAGATTCGAAATCATGTAACTAGCGTTGAAACAGATCACCGTCTAGAAAATTCTTATGCCATCATGTTCTTCCTCATGCAGTTTTGCCCAACAAGAATGTCAAACTGCAGACGTGGGGAAAGCTTTAAAAGGTGGGGACTGATATTGCAGTGGCACTTTCACAGCCTAGAAGTATTGAAAATTATTTCATTTATGTTACTCAAAATTTTACCATGTCGCGCCTTGTGATTGGACAGTCGCCCGAGAAGAGAAAGGTAAACATGGTACTGAGAACACCGCTGGTGCGTTCTGAAATGAGAGCACAAACAAATCAACAGTGCGCTGTAGCTACAAAAGGCATGTGCTGTATCGCTCTGGCACAGCGCAGCTTCCTCGTATGCTCCAGCGTTGTTTCCTAATCGAACTAATCGATCGTCAGGAAGAGCATCCGCATGGACTCACGTATGGAACGTATCTCCAGCTTAAGACGCGGACACTTTAGTGAGAGTTGAGACCATTTAAGTAGAGACGATGCCGGAGAAAAGATTAGTGACTAATAAAGATCCTCCTCCCCGGAAATCTCCATCTGCATGTACCCAGTTGCCGTACTGTACCGTTCTGTTATGGGAATGCGTCTTTCCGTCTTTATAGCTTTCCTCACTGGTTGTTTCTTCCCACAATATGGCGCATTTGCAGTGTCCTCGTATGATCATTTTTTGAAGACCCCTGTTGTCATCGACGTGTTAATGCTCTCACCAATGTTGACAAAAAGAATTTGCGCTTTCTTTTGCAGGCCGGGCCAAAGAAGGATCCAATTTGAATGAGTTATGATATGCCAGTACACAGCTCAGCTCCGAATTATCAAGTCACGTGACCAGCTAAGAAACGCTCGCTTCTGTTGTGACTTCTCCTGGGCGCTGGACTGAATCGATTACTGCGTAGGCCTCCCCCTCCTCGCTCAGTGACCATGCGTCACCCCTCGCCCAGTTGAGAAATTAGAGGAAGCATGGAATGGAGTTACAGTATCATGCGGGCCAGAGACGCCTAGCCTGTTCAATCTGAGTGGGGTACGGTATACTTTACTGCAACGGAAAAAAACGTTAATCCACCTCAGCAACCTCGTTTCCGGCCAACCGTCTCACCCCAGCTATTTCAACGCGCCTGTATCGTACAGCACAGTATGTACTGAAGGGTACCGTAGATCAGTCAACTAATTTTTGCAGTAATATTTACATTTTCTGGGCGTTTACATCGCTCTGCATCTCGGTTGGATACGGCCAACCAAGGATCGTAAGATGTCCCGCAGTCCGTTCCCTTCTAGAAACTCAATTGATACTATTTTCGCTCACCAAGACTTTATCCTCCATCACAAAAAAAACACACTTGCTCGATACGGCTTGCACAATTGAGGATTTTCCCCAAAATGTTTGCGACGAATACTGCTTTGCCTGTGGCCGGTCTGTCGAAGAGGACCATAGGTGCAAACGTGTGAAAAAAGGCCAAATGAAAACCGCCATGTTCCTGTTGCCGTTGCCGTTGAATTTTTTGAACCCAACCGCTTGATTCATTCAACTGAGTTACACGAGACTTTTCATAAAGAGCATCATTACTACTGCGGTGCTGTCAATTCCAAAATTGTTAGACATCCTGCATATCTGCCCAGCACCTCTCCATTTTGACAGCAAAGCGCGAGTTATGGCAGACTGTAATATGACGACTTTTGCAACTTGAACAGTACTGTACAGGGGGGGGTCGCGATATCCTGAGACGAGAAGTGGTGTAGCTGGGGTTCTGTCTACCCTGTATTCTTTATTGGGTTGAGCGCGTTCTGCTTATATACTGTTTAGGTTGCGTGTAGCTCTACTACGGGAAAAGGGTGTTGATAGAGTTCCCATTCGGTCAATCAACTGTTCCGACGGCCACGAGGTATACGCATTTCCCATGACAATCAGGAGCAGTATGTTGCCAACCTCCTAAGGCTTGTCGCCTTCCCTTTGTCCCATTTGTAGTGAGAGCATTATTATACCAAAGCAATCATTGTTGTACTGTATACTTGCAAGAGCATTACTGCCCGCAACACTCCTCCTTAATGCGATTGTTACTCACATTCTTGTATCTGTAGCTTTTGTCGAAGATACAGCGTACGAGGGGCGGACAGACCCTTCGTGAGTGCATCTGCAATCATCTCACTAGTAGGACAGTAGCACATATTAATACTGCCGTCCATTATTGCCTCTCTCACGAAGTGAAACCTTATGTGGACATGTTTGGCCATTTTCTCTCCTGATGCCCATTTGATTGCCCCTGTATTGTCTTCATAAAGGACAGTAGGAAAATCCGAGAGCAGGCTTAGTTCCTTGAGAATCATCCTGAGCCATTTTGTCGCTTTGACACATTCGGATATCGAGATGAATTCGGCCTCCGTTGAGGACAGGGCAACTCCTCCCTGTTTCTTGCTCTTCCAAACAACAGGTGTGCCATTCACTGTCACTACGATTCCACTAGTTGACTTCCTGTCTGATACATCACCCGCCCAATCAGCGTCTGCGCATGACTCGACAATAGGGGGAAGCGCGTCTTTTCTCCACTTGAAATGCAGCCCAAGCGAGGCCGTCCCGTTTGAATATCGCATTATACGTTTCACCCGATCCAATCTGCCTGGTTCGGGTCTTCACACTTACGGGCAAGTATCCCGACGGCAGCCGAAATATCCGGTCTAGTTCGAGTTGATATATATAAGAGAGCACCAATTGCTTCTCTGTAGCGACCTATGCTAGGATCGCATTTCATCCTTTGTCCTTGGTGCTTGTTTCTCTCAGGCGAAAGCGGAGTGCTGACAGGTTTACAATCAGCCATTCCGAAGACCTCCAGAACTTTTTTTATGTAGTACTCTTGACGTAGAGATACACCTTTGGAAGTATAAACAAACTCCACACCGAGGAAGGATTTTGCAACCCCGAGATCAGTCATTCGAAACTCATTCATCAGCATTTGTTTGACGGTAAGAACTGCTCCCTCAGTAATTCCGACAAGGAGGACGTCGTCAACATAGACGAGGACGTACACTGTGCTTCCTTCGATGTCAATAAAATAGAAACGCTCTTCAGATTTAAGCTGCACAAATTTGAGGCGGTGCATTACTGCGTTCCATGTTTTGCACCATATCTTCGGAGCACGCTTAAAGCCATACATAGCTTTTTGCATCTTTAGAGCCTGACCCCTTTTTACGCCTAGCTCAAGTCCCTCTGGTGGATTAAGGTACAAGTTATCCTCTTCATCCAGCTTGCCATTAAGGAACGCAGACTTGACATCAAGTTGATGTATAAACGCCCCGTGTTGGCTCATAATTGCAAGGACGAGACGAACTGTAGAGAAATCCACGACAGGAGCATACACGTTATCCACGTGTCCCTCTTGAAATCCTTTCGCCACAAGTCTTACCTTGTAGCGGTCCACGGACCCATCTGCCTTGAGTTTCAAGACAAAAACCAACTTCGAGTCAATTGCCCTAGCACTGAGCGGTAGTTGTACAACTTTCCAGGTATCATTTCTCTCTAAACACAGAATCTCCTCCTCAACAGCAGCAATCCATTTGGAGCGGTTCTTGCTAAGAAGAGCTTCGGCGAGACTGGTTGGTGTTTTCTCATAATTTTTATATGCGAAAACAACCAGTGCGTTGAACTCACTACCTAGCCTCTCAGGCGGGTTGCAAACTCTTGTGGGATATCTCCTACCGTCGCCCTCAACCTCAGTATCGACAGCATTGGGATAGTAAGTCAGGTTCTGTTCTGTAGGGGTTTCGACTGCGGAGATTATCTCTTCTGCATTATTTCCTATAGTCGGCAAGTGAGAAGCCTGAAGCTCGTTTGCCTCTTCCATATGACAATCTTCCAAATCATACTCGTGGGCTCCCATATTATTAATCCAGTCGTACAGTAGTCCACTCTTCATCGCTGTCTGTTCCCATTCCCTTCCCGGGAAGACAGATTCGTTAATTTTGACATGCCGCACGTGAAAAATGTTCCCACTCTTGATATCCCAAACTCTGTAGTTTCGATGCGGAAGACTCCGTAGTAAGATTCCTCTTCTAGATTTCGCATCAAGTTTCTTCCTTTTAGACACAAAGCACCATATCTGTAGCAACTTGTGGGGAAAAACAGAAAGAGAAGGTACCTCGCACAGACGGATAGACGCTCCCGTTGTCCGATGCCTTTATTTCCCTGGAGGCTACACAGCGCTCCGGGATTTATAGACCTCCATTACGAGGGACCCGCGCTACGAGCACACGCCTGAAAGGTCGTGCAGCGCTTAACATGAGCAATTAGGCATGAAGACGAAGAATTACATAGTTCCAATTTTCCCTTAGGTCATGACGGGCACTGCAATTAACTCTTCCAATTGTTATCCCGTACAAAGGTTGGATGCTATCAGCAAAAGACAGTAACACCTTCTGTGGCCTCTGTACAGTCGTAAGCGGTGTACGACTGTGCACAACTGTGTAACATCTAATTAATGCTCACGCACAAATTATGGTCCGAAGGGTCATCGATATCCATATCGATATGTACAGAAACGTGTACCACTTCCTTGAGTTGAATCTTCCAGGCGAATTATTACAGTTCCCCATGAATTGATGTTCACAAGTAAGAAATAATTCATATCGTTTGATCTTTCGCCGCTGTCTTGAGTTCTTCCTTTCCGGGCGATATCAGAAAATCACGGAGAAGGTCGGGTACATCTTGTTTGAGTTGTAACAACGGTTCCCAGGTCTGATCTACCTCATCAGGTAACCCGGCCCATTGAACGAGAATATCGATCCCATTTGCGCCTCTTCGGATGTCTACCAATGTTTCAACGTTCTGATAAGTGGTCTCAGAATGGGTTGCGTATTCGAGAAGTGCAGGACTGATTTTCCGATCTTCTCGGTCAGCACGGTACCACATGAGTCTGCGAGCATGAACAGTTTCCTTCTTGCGTTCAAGAAGATCTTCTACGTCGTATACCCACGGACTCAGGATCTTAACAATCCTTCGTGGACCTCTCCATACAAACCCCAGCTTATGTCCTTTTCTTTGCGCTCGACGGACCAGAACCATGTCACCCAAGTGGAAATTAGCTGGTACGACATTGGTCTTTGCGTTGTGTTTGAGTATTTGACGAGCTCTCGTTGCGTCAGTACGTTGCTTTACGTCCTTGTGCATGTTTGACAAGGATATCTGCAGTTTGTCAATGTTGAGTATTTGGCGCAGTTTTATCTCGTCATCTGACACAGCACTCTTGTATGTGACAACGGGCAGCGCACGCATGAGAGGGCGACAGGGCTTAATTCCAGTGAAGACTTCTAGTGGTGTTCTGTAGACCCCAGCACAGCGTGTCCCAAGTCTTTTTAGAGGTGAGTGATTGAGAATAGCTTGTACGCAGTCTACGACAGCCGGCCAATCTTGCGGGGCAAGATGCCACTCTGAAAGCAATGCCTTACATGACCGCAGTACCTCGCGGCATACTCGCTCTACCGTACCATTTGCCCATGGGCTGTAGGCAGTAGTGAAGTGACGTCGGACCTTATACTTGCGGAACATCTCCTCGTTCAGCTCATTCAGAAAGTGCGATCCCTGATCGCTAACCAACCAGTCCATAGTACTGAAAGATGCAATCCACTTGGAAAGGGCTAGCGCAGTGACTTCTGCGTTAGCAGCATCAGCAGGATGCAGCCAAACAAAAGACGAAATGTCATCCCTGATTATCAGTATATACTTCATACCCTCAAAACCAGCACCCATGTATAAAAAATCCATGTGCACTACTTCATTGGGTTTTGAGCCATGAAGTGCGGTACCTAGCGGCCTAGGAACGCTTTCTCCGCTACGCGTTACAATACAATGGATGCAGGATTGAACAAACTCCTCGATATCATTCGACATTTCCTTCCAGTAGAAGTTCTCTCTGATGATGCTCTCCGTCGCCTTTTTTCCGGGGTGTCCTCCCAGACTACAGTGTGAAATTACCAAGACCTTCATGTGCAGCCTTAGATCAAGTCTCGGAATCCAAATGCAACCTCTTCTCTTCCAGAGCTTTTCTTCATCATTCCAGGCAATCCCTTCATCTGCAGGCGCAGGGCAATGTTTGTTCTGTGATTTTCGAAAGACTTCCATCGAAGGCCAAATGTATTCCTCTGTGGCAGGCGAGTCAACTATCCCTTCAATTCTCGAAAGTTTTGCCAATTTGCGGAGTGAACGCTTCTCCGATCGGTAGCCTTTCAGCCACCGAGTGAGAACGTCCGCGAATACATTCTTCTCCCCATCCACATGCTCAATTACATATGTGAATCTCGACAGATACAGCGCCCAGCGCTGTGCTTTACACACAATGTGACGCCCTAAAGCTGGCTCGAGAGCCACTGGGGCAAATATGAATAGGAGGTTCCGGTGATCAGTGAACACGTGGGTGGGCTGATCGTCATAGAAAAGATAGTCAAGTTTCTTGAACACTTGGTAAATAGCGAAAGCCTCTTGCTCGAATGTGCTCCAATTTATTTCTGCCTTTTTGAACTGTGCCCCAAGGAATGCTAAAGGTTCATGCATCTGTTCTTCCACCGGTTTTTGTAACTCTCCAGGATCCGTCTGTGTTACCACCGCCGACCAGAATTGGTTTGAGGCGTCAGTATAGACACAAATCTTCTTGCCCTTCTTTGGGAAGGAAATCAGAACAGCATTTCTAATTGTGTCTTGTAGACTTCTGAAGGCTTGTTCCTGTTTGTTCCCCCAGGACAGAGTTTGAAGTGCAATGTTTTGAATCGATCGCTTCGTTCGCCGTCCAGTACGTGTGTAAGCTTCTTCGAGGACTTCTGTTAGCGGAACGGATCGTTCAGCAAATTGGGGTATGGAGTTTGACATCCACCTGAGACAGTGCACAAACTGGCACAGTTCCCCCGCGGTATGTGGCATATCAAGTTCCTGCAAGGCTGAAACTCTTGTTGGATCCATCTTGACACCACTTTTCGATATGATCCTGCCACACCATCTGACTGCTTTTGTGAAGAACACACTCTTCTTTGCCGAAAGAAACAGTCCATACTTTCGACAAGTTAAAAAAAACTGCAACAGGAGTTGCAGTAGATGATCTTCTCCCCGGGAATGGATAATAAAATCGTCCAACCAGGCTTTGAGATTTTCCCGCATCTGATGGAATAACGGTTCAACTTTGCTCTGAAAGTTTGCCACTGAGTTTACAGCCCCTTGCTGGGTCCTCGTTGGTGAGTATATACCCTTGGGTGTGACCATACTGTGTGCGGCTTGGGAATTTGCGTCCAAGGGCAGCTGCCAGTATCCACTGACAAAGTCAACAGTAGCAAAGCAATCACTGTTTCGAAAGTCCACAACTTCCGAATCAATGTGCGGCATTGGCCAGGAAATGGGTTCCGTAGCAGCATTCACTGCTCTGAGGTCGACAGTCATGCGAAACCTCGCTCTGGAGTCCTTCGGTACGAGAAGCGGGGCTGCTGCCCAGGTAGCTGCATGGTTCTTGCGTACAAATCCCATTTTTTCGAGGGTGTCAATGTACCTGTTCAGAAAGTCGCGTTGGTCTGCCTTGTAGCGCCTAGTTTTAGCTATGACTGGTCGTGCTCCAAGCTTCAGTTTGACTTTCATGGGCTCTACCCTTGCTGGCGGTGATCTACCCAAACGAACACGAAAAATGTCTTGAAACTCAAAAACCAGGTCACGTAGTTGCTTCGCACCCTTCTCAGAGAGTCCGTTCTCCTGAGCTTCCTTGATCTTTGCTGATAGAGCATTCTGCACTTCCTCCTTTGTGTCTTCACCGAGATCAATATAAATGTCGTCATCGTCGGCGAATCCGTCATCTCCGTTTTGACTATGGAATATGCCGTCATCTCGCATGATCTTGGCAAGTGTTCCATTCTTCAAATCTTTACCCTTTGTAAGGATGTCTGGTACATTTACAATACCGTTGTGTTTGTCAGATGCGGCTTCAAGAATTGTCTTTGTGTCTAGGCCGAGCCCTTCCAAGACGGGACGTCCAATTAGGACATGTTCCGCTGGCTGGTCACTTACAGCCCACTCCACATTTCGGAGCAGCAAAGAAGCTCCATGTCGGATGCGCAACTCCACATCCGCTTTCACAGTCTTACAGCATGTGACTTTGGCGGTCCCTTTACTAGCTTGGGCCTGAACGGCCAGGGAGTACACGATTGGCTTGTCAAGTTGAGTGACAACTACGTGTGGGTTGCAAGCTTTCAGCTTGTCGAAGATATCAGGCGGCATCAGGTTGTCGTCAGAGCAGTTGTCTGCGAGTACCAAGGCGTGAATCGTTTCATTAAACTTGGCGGTAAACAAGGTTGAGTGATTGTCAATATCCTCTGCAGCCATTCGTTTCATGAACTTCGGCTTCTTCTTCCTTGCTGTATTCTGTTTGCGCCAGCTCTCAATCAACTTCTGCTTCAGAGCATCATTTCCTTTGCAAAGCGGGCAATCTTTGATGTAGTGTTCCTCGGTACAGTCAGGGTGCAGACACTTAGGAAGATGCTTGCGTTTACCCTTTTGGTACTGTGACGAGTCCCCAAACTTACCCTTGCCATATTCGATGGCTCCATCGCTCCTTCCAGTTTGGCTCCTTTGCATTTGACTCTTCCCTTTCGGTTTCTTATCTCGCTCATGAGAATGATTTCGTCGGTTGCTTGTTTTTTCGACAACATCCGCCAAACGGACAAGCTCGGATATGAAATAGCGAAAGTTCTTGCTACGCAGGCGTTTCGCATCCTGCTTCTCAAATTCGTCCTCAATCAAGTCTTTCAGCAGTTGTGGCTTGAGACGATCGAAGATATGGCCAATGGCGAGCTTTGGGCACTCGTGTGGGAAGTTTGAATATCCTGAAGCTTCGAGTGCTCGCTTGTAGTCCAGAAGTAGCGTATCGATACGTGCCTCAGCACCGGGAACAAACATTTTTATCTGAACGTTTTTGATACTCCGTTCCACATCAGACAACTCAATTTCTCCTGGCGGACGTTCACACTTGGCATTTACGCACTTCACAAGTTCATCTTCGGTAATGTCTTGGACACTAGGGCTATCGATGTAACCACGCTCTACGAACAACTCGAGCACATTGTGGTCCACGGTCGTCAGGTAGGAGGACAACTGTATATCCACACCGGGGTCACGATTCTTTTCCGCAACTTCCCTTTCGTAGTTCTCACGTGCCTTCCTAAAATTGATAAAGTCAAGCAGCGTGACGCACGTGAGTCTTGGGGCCTTTATAGTATCAACAATCGTTTGATTTTTCACAGGACCCCTCGTCGGAGACGGCTCATCTTCCAAAAGCGTCGAAGCCTCAATACGATGCTGAGACATCGTGCTTCTCTCAAAGTTTGATCCACAAATCTTCTTCGCGAAAGATATATCTGTAGCAACTTGTGGGGAAAAACAGAAAGAGAAGGTACCTCGCACAGACGGATAGACGCTCCCGTTGTCCGATGCCTTTATTTCCCTGGAGGCTACACAGCGCTCCGGGATTTATAGACCTCCATTACGAGGTACCCGCGCTACGAGCACACGCCTGAAAGGTCGTGCAGCGCTTAACATGAGCAATTAGGCATGAAGACGAAGAATTACATAGTTCCAATTTTCCCTTAGGTCATGACGGGCACTGCAATTAACTCTTCCAATTGTTATCCCGTACAAAGGTTGGATGCTATCAGCAAAAGACAGTAACACCTTCTGTGGCCTCTGTACAGTCGTAAGCGGTGTACGACTGTGCACAACTGTGTAACATCTAATTAATGCTCACGCACAAATTATGGTCCGAAGGGTCATCGATATCCATATCGATATGTACAGAAACGTGTACCACTTCCTTGAGTTGAATCTTCCAGGCGAATGATTACATATCTCACAACCGAAGCAACGCAGATTGCCGACATGTGGGACTTTGCCAGTCAGTATCTCTATAGGGGTGCGCCCTTCATTAGTTTGACCAGCTGTGACATTGCGAATAGATTTGGCTGTGCATACGGCCTCTCCCCAGAATTTATCTGGTAGACCAGCATGTGATAGCATGGAACGTGCCATTTCCATCAAAGTGCGATTGAGTCTCTCTGAGACACCATTTTGCTGCGGTTTATACGGTGCGGAGGACTCCCACTCTATTCCTTCTTTCTCAAGGTATTTTAACGTGCCTAGGTACTCTCCGCCATTATCAGAGTATATGAATTTGATTTGGCAGTCGTACTTCCGTTCAAATTTGGCTTGGAATGATTTGAAACATTCCAGTGCTTCCCCTTTAGTCGCTATAAGGAAAACATCCTTAAAAGAGGAGAAAGAATCACTAAACGTTATGAAGAATGACTTGCCGCCCAAACTTGGAGTCGGAAGTGGACCACACACATCAGTAAAAATCACTTCTCCCGATTTTGTCGCTGTATCCTTCCTGGCGTACAATGATAGTCGAGACTGTTTACCTTCCACACACGAACACAGGCTACATCATTCTAAGGAGTGTCTGTGAAAGATATTCCGGCCACTGCACCACGCTTTTTCATTTCTTTCAATATCCGAAGGTAAACATGACCAAACCTCCAATGCCAGAGCTCTTCTCCCACAGTGCTTCCCACTGCAATGTCTGCTGTTTCCTCTGTGACTATATATTTGAGAATATACAGACCATCTTCGAGTTGTGCAGTACAAATAAGTTCGTCTTTCATTGATATAGTGCAAAGTCCTTTACTGAATTGCGTTTCGTATCCATCTCGGTCAAGGGCCGAACAAGAAACCAGGTTGGTGTCCAGACCCGGGACGTACAGTACATTGTTGAGTCTCAGCGTCTTCCTATTGTCATCAAAACCCCCTGCGCTGATATAAACTGAGCCTTTCTGATTTGATTTGATACTGTTCCCATCACCAAGCGTGATTATTCTCGTCTGTGAATTCACAATCTTATCAAAAAGGATATGATCTGACATCATGTGGTTACTCGCACCGGAGTCAACCACGGCATACTTCTTTGAGGTTTTTCCTTCTCTAGAGAGAAGAGCCTTCTCCTTACTTCCAATGTCAAAGCTTTTCGTATTTACAGGAGCACTGTGCTCCTTTCTCGTCCAGTGCCTAGTCGTGCGTGCCCGACATTCGCGCTTGAAGTGGCCATATTTACCACATCCGTAACACTGGAGGTGAGCCTTGGTCTTTAAGGCTTTTTGGCTGATAGGTACATCGTTTTGTAGGACCCTTCCAAGATTTCTCCCGCAATTCAAAGAACTGTATTCTTGCAGCAGGCGTGCAGTTGCTTTCTCCCAAGAAAGATCCTTATCGGACATAGTCTGTAATGCTGTGATCACAGCTCCGTACGAAGAATCAGAGTTTCTCCCGAAACTAGCAAACAATATCGCTATTTGCATTGATTCGGTCACTGGACTTTCCATTACTTCTAGCTGATTAAAGATATTTTCAAAGCTGTCGACGTACTCAGACATGGTTTGAGATTTTTCTTGAAAGGACTGTTAGTAAAGCTCAGTCTGTAGCTGTACTCATGTCGCAGTGTTCTGCGTTGCATACCTCTCATGTAGCTTCTTGTACATTTGAAAGGGATTCTTCCTCTCCCCAGCCACAGTGCGCAGCGGCTTATCGCCGAGAGATTGGACCAATAAAGATTTCGCCTTCAATAACTTTGTCTTTTCATCAGGCGTCAGATCTTCTATTGCCACCCTGGCCAATTGATCGATATTCACCACTTCTAGAAGATCCCTCGACTCCAGCAAGGCTTCAAACCGCAAGGACCACAGTGTGAAGTCTTCGCCTCTCTTGGCATTGAATTTGTGAAGACGACGTGATACAAGCTCGTCATCCATCTTATCCCAGCGTAAAAGTTACGTGTACACTCTGTTGAGATCAAGTACCCCAACCCTCAATGAACGTTGGTTCCTTTTTCGCGATGCTACCACTCCTGAGACGAGAAGTGGTGTAGCTGGGGTTCTGTCTACCCTGTATTCTTTATTGGGTTGAGCGCGTTCTGCTTATATACTGTTTAGGTTTCGTGTAGCTCTACTACGGGAAAAGGGTGTTGATAGAGTTCCCATTCGGTCAATCAACTGTTCCGACGGCCACGAGGTATACGCATTTCCCATGACAATCAGGAGCAGTATGTTGCCAACCTCCTAAGGCTTGTCGCCTTCCCTTTGTCCCATTTGTAGTGAGAGCATTATTATACCAAAGCAATCATTGTTGTACTGTATACTTGCAAGAGCATTACTGCCCGCAACACGATATATTGCCATATTTGTTAGTGCCAGCTCCGATATAGTGCTTCCCTTCTGCGGGTGGCACGAATTTTGAGCCAAAAACGAAGGGTCTCCAGGGAGGCAGTTGGATGGATATGTGTACTGCCCGAGAGCCGCTGCCGCCGCGGAAAGATATTATGCAGTTGCCAACTCGAATAGAGACTATGGCGGAAAAAGGCAGGGTCGATGATGCAATTGGACATCTGCAAAAGTGTAGGTTGGCATTTATGGCTGCGAAAAAGGAGGAAGTCAATGCAACGGCTCGGCAGCTACTAATAACAGAAATGCTTGATTAGACTTGAGTTTGTAGTGAAGATACAAAGCATGAATGATGGCGTCCTGCGAGCGGTCTTTCTGAGCAGTGATGCAAGGAAGTGGCTGCAAAAAAGCCGTAAATCTCATTATCTAACAGTGCCTGGTTCGATATAGTGCCGTTTTCGGCCCACTGACACCGGGTAGCACTATATCGCGACCCCCCCTGTATCTGAATTTTCAGCCTTACGTCGCAAATGCTTACAGAAGGAGAATCACGATGAACCCGATGTTCTTTGAGCTTTTAAGCAGATCTTTAAATAGATCATCATGGTTGCCAAAACAAATGCTTTTTTCTACTTTCGAAAAGGCGTTTATTTGTCAATTATTAACACGCAATTTGGGAGAAAAGGGGCACCAAATCAGCCACATAAAATTTTGCGCAAAACCTGCGCATTGGTCGGATTTCGAAACTTTCTTCACGAAACGGTCGCTTGGAGTGTCCCTGGTCATCCCACGGAGTATCGTATTGATTGGAGTACGACAAGGGTCTCGCATTTCGACAGCAATGGTGAGTGATTTGGGGGGTCGACGGGTGTAACGGCTCTTTCGGACATCGGTAAAAATAGTCAAAAAAAAGGCCCAGTGCATCATATCCACTCTCGAAAGTATCCAGCAATGTTGGATGCATTGAGATTGCAAGAGATGCAGGACGAAGAAGCGTCATGTGCTCGTTCGTTCTCAATATCATGAGGCCGACGTTTACGGCAGCACATCCTCTTATCGTCAGCAATTGCAATTGTGAATTCGATATTCACAAGAAGTCCTTCGGTTCGGCGACTACTTTATTCAGGTCTCGTACGCTTGCCGAATCCCCCCAAACCTCTTCTCTTCACATTGACTGTGGTCAATTGGTGCGCCAATCTCAATCCCCAATGAAATGCGGACATAAGCAAGGCGTCTGTCGTGTGTGCGGTACATGCCCGCGATGCCCATCTTGCATCTGTCATGGCCCAAAATGACGCCCTGGGCGTCCGACCAAGGCCCCAAAGCGCCTTCAAAGGCTATCTGCCGGTGCTGCTGCCAAAAAAATCCGGCTGGCCTCTTCCTCAGAAAATAATTCGCCTTCATGTGATAGAGAGGATTTATCCCAAGATTATGCATCTGGTTATCATGAGATAAATCCTATTGGATTGTTGGAAGCTATAAACATTCCAAGGTGGGAGACAAAACGTTTGCCACGTGAAGATCGACGTTTATTTCCAATAAACGAGCTCAAGTTTGACGAGTTGGACAGCCTGCATACACTCATTGAGAAGATTTTGTTGTCAATTTGTTGCACTTTATTACCGTCCTTCCCGATTGAGTTATATCGGTCATTTAGGGAGCAAAATGTAGGTGATGCCTTACTGAAAGGTGCGATTGTTGAGGGCGTTAAGGCGGCAAAACCCTGTTCTGTAGAGGGGAAAACTCTAAGAGCAGTTTTATGTTCATGTTTATCTGCTAAGGAGGTTCGACGGCTGCTGTTGGGTGATAGAATTGTTGTACATATAGAAAATGAAGAAGGCATTGCAGCGTCCGTGATGGGCGAGGAACCCAATCGAGAAAACCCCGCTCCGACACTATCAGAAGAAGACCTAAACAATGTCACATTATTTTTCCAAAGCACAGTCACAGGTTCTGGCAGTACTGTCAATCAGGACAAAACTACAAGGGAGGTAAACCTAGATGGTTTGGAAGTAGCCGAAGAAGGCGATAAGCGAGCCCTCTGAGATGGATATCAGGCGCAGCATGGAGGAGTAGCGATGCAGGATTAGGTCGGCGGACGCGAGCGCGGAATCCGTGGCGTTGGCGGAGGCGGGCGCTACGTCGTGTACCGTGCGGACGGCGGGCGTGTGCGCACGTGGGCGCGCCTGCAGTCCAAGGGGACTTGGAGCGGGGTGGCGGCGGCGGTGGAGAGGAGGAGGAGGAGGGAGAGGAAGGCGACGGGGCGGAGGATCCGCGGCGGCAGCGACATGGTGGCGTTGGGGGATGGGGACGTGGTAGGAGGGGCAGAGGAGTCTTTGATGCGCACTGTCACATCCTGAGGAGACTCTTGCCGTTGAGGTTCAGACCCAACCTCATGGAAGCTAAGTGGGCTTGCCATATCCGAGAACGAACTGGTGCGTTTCTGTGAGCACACATATGCGGGGGCAGGTCGACAACACTATCGTACCCCTCGGAGCTCATACTGCAAAAGCAATGTTTTTGGATTATTTTACCGATGTCTTTCCCGCGAAAAGTGCCAATGTTTGATCAGCTCTTGAGGAGATGAGAGCTTTGCGATTCCAAAAAAAGCCACACAGTCGCCATCAGTGGACCCAGTGCTTTCCAACGATACCAAGTAAGTACTACTGGATAGCTTCCGCAAATTACACTAAGTGTTTTTTGGTGGCAGGTGGGGTATTATTTGTGCCTCTTCCCTCGCAAATTGCGTGTTAAATGACTTCAAACAGACAAATAGAAGGCAAGCGTATTCAAAACAAACAATGGAACATCTTATCGCTGTTTATGACTTTTTTAGGTACATGCAATGGCGTCATCGACAAAGATCTGGCAATGCCCAAAACGGTCAAAGCTGTAATAAAGCAGGTAACACCCAGTTTGGTGTCAGAAAACTGCAAATACGCCACCCTCTCCACACACAGACGTTGTTGAAAACTACGCCACGTTGGAGCTTTTGTGATTAAAAATGAGTAAAAACATCCCGCATTTGTTCAGCCCTTCAGTTTGAGGATTTTACTGTAATCAGACTACAGAAGATATGTTGCGGATCACACCGCTCATAGTATTTCCAGGAGCACTATTGCGGAAAGATATCTCCCTTTAACATATGCCTAGCAACGAATTTTCTATTTGTCGCGCATGTGGGAAAGCTTCACCAAAAAGTGGAACAGTATGTCAGTAGTAATAATATTACCCATTGCCTCATCCTCTTCCAATCCCATCCTGATGCCCCTGTACAGAGTAAATTCCTGGACGAATGTGATGAAGCTCTCACAAAGCGAGTACCATGGGTTTAGAAATAGTCTCTCTATCACATGAGAGCAAACATCCCTTGCACGTTCCTCCCAGGCACGGTTGCAAAACACGTTCATAGTCTCAATCCATCTCTCTGTGTTTCTTACAGCCTTAAGAAGACGGGCTAAGCTTTTCTGACATTTCTCCCACGCTTCTCGAGATTTCTCAACTTTCGAGACGTCACAATAGCCTTCATAAAGGTCATATCCGTCTAAAATGGTCCGACAGATTGGGCACTTAGAGCACCCCTATTGACTGAGTAAATGAGTAAGTTTTTAGGTTTTTGGAGATAGTTTTGCAACATGGCAACTCTATTGGGGGTGGCTATCTCCAAAAATTTGGCATTTTGAGTAAATCCGTATCCAAACTGTTGGCGGCGAAGGAGGTGGGCCGCGCGCGTAGGGGAGCGAGATGTTTGTTTTCAGAAGCGAGAAACGTTTATTGCAAGGGGAGGGTCGGTCCGGCGTTCTTCTGTTTTTCTTCTTGCGGTGTGTCGGCGCGCCCCTTTCTCTTATAGAGGGGCCGCCATCATCTTCCACTCCACAGGACCGCCGCTCTTCAAAGGGAGATTGTCCACGTGTACACCTGGCGAACACGTAGACTAATAAAATCACCTTTTGAAGGCTTTGGTCCTGGGGCCACTCCTGGGTATTGTAACCGTTGCGTACCTAATCACCAATTTTCTCGATACACGAGCGCGACATTCACAATTTTAATTACAAAATATGAAAATATTGACAGATTCTGCTCAATCAAATTGCAATCAATATCAGCAGTGAGTCCAAAAAACGTACGTGGCAATTGTTCTCACCAACCAGCAAATTTGAAAAAAGCCTGAAGCTTACTGTAACCTGCCAAAACAGTATCATTTTATGGGAATTGCCTAATTGCCAACCACAAATTTTAAGAATTTATGCGCCGTGGCCCGTACGTAACGTCCGCTATAGAGCTTCTCAGACAGCATAACGTGAGCTGCGGGGAGCACTTGAGGTACGATCACGAGCTCGACTTCGTCTGCTCTCTCTACTCCGGCAAAGAGAAGTGAAAACCGGGGAGCGTTGAGGAGCAAGAGTCACCAGACGACGGCGGTCTGCTGCAGAGTTTAAACGATATTCAAGTCGCAAATCGTTCTGTTCCATCTCTTCCGGCGTCACCTTCGCACCATGGCGTCGGCGGCTCTCCCTCTCTGCCAAGGCCTCGAGGACAACGTCTGCCGTAAGATGTGCGCCCTTTGCAGTAGAAATTCTAATTGTCCCTTGGTCCTCGATGTCTGCGTCCCGAATCAGTCTTCTCCCCGGCCTCCTTAAAGATAACAAAACAGTCTCCAAGCTCGGAGACGGTGCCAATTCTGATTCATTATGTGTGTAGAACGCAAGCCCCTGAAGCGGTTCTGCACTTGCAGTGCGTGTTACTACATCCCAAACCCACACTTTTTAAATCCGCTACATATATTAGACACACTCAGGGCGTCTGAGAGTGCATAACGAATTATATCTGCCACATCGAAGGCGTCAAGAATAGATTTGCTCATGGCCCGGCTATGTACTTCCCGTTGTAAAAACGACTTGAAAGGGCCAAAACCCGTTACATCAAGGGGCTGTAGAACATGTGACGTATGCGCAGGCAGCCCCACCATGACCACGTCATTGTCCTTTAGGTACTGCAGCACCGTATACTGAATGTGGCAACTGTAGCCATCAAACAGCAATAAAAGTTTTTTGCACCGGACACGGAGCTACTTAGTCTCTTCAACAAAAGATACAGTCCAGTCCAAAAAAAATTAGAGTCCACGCCAGCGGGATCACGCTGATAAAAGTAGCATGGCGGCAAAAAATTATGCACAGTCTGAATTGTAGCACCCACGCGACGGTAATGTGGCTGTTTTCCCGGGTACACCACAATTGGATTGAATGCCTGACCAGCGGCATTTACGACAAACATAATTGTGACTCGATCTAAATTGCCTTTCGTTTTTGCAGCAGTAGACACCAAGATACGATTTGCCAATCCAATCCCCTTTCTTAGGCTTCTACCCGTCATTTTGTGAAACGAAATCCCAGACTCATCCACGTTAAAGATACGTCTGGGGTCATTAATACTGTAGCGATGAATAATTTCTTGCAGCCGGGCAATGTGTTCGCAAACTATGGGCCGTGTAGCGGCCTTGATACGAGCTTGTTCTATTGCTCGGACAGGTTTTATACTTAGATCTGAATGACGAGTGAGGAAGCACTTGACCCAGCGGAGGGAAGGAAGCCTGACAACAAAAGGCAATTGGCGACGACGGTGCCATGGTAGCATCTTGCAAACTTGACTTGCCAACTGTCGAAAGTTTGTGAGAGTAAGTGGTGTGTTATGATTAATAAAATCTCCGGCGGCAGCCGCAATCAGCTCTTCCTCAGCTTGCAGTAGCAAAACGGGACGTCCTGCTTGTCTCACGGTTACAGTTATGTCTGAAGCCTGCTCTGGCTCGCGGGGGGTGGGTCTTTGACCCAGTTACGGTACGCAGTTCGACCCTTCCAAAGCGTAACTCCGTGTTTTTTGGTCGCATGCTTTAGGGGGACCGAGCGGAAGGCATGGTCAAATATCACGTTCTGTTGCTTGCGGTAGTTTGTCGTATCCATGGCTATGAAAGGGGCTGGATTTGAGAGTCACAGTATGTGTGCCAGGCCGTGGAAAGGAAGTCGTGGGGAGAAGGGGTTTTTGGAATGACTCGGGAAGAGAGTCCAGCGTAATTTATGTCCTGTTGCTGGCCATATACGGATCATAGGGATCCGGGCGTTGATTGTGGCGCCTTCGGTTTCGCGCTAAAGTTGTTTGTGCTCGTCTGAAAAGAGTTCTGTTCGTAGTTCTTAGCGGGAAAGGTGGTGGAGGAGGTACTACACTTCGAAAAACTATGTGAAAATCCCGGTTGGTAATTAAGCACAAGTTGGTAATTAAACGTGCAACAGTTACCCTGTACAGTACCCCAAATCTCCCCCACACGACCCCCTCCCCAGCCCCACACCCGGGCCGGGGCAACATATATACTGAGCGCTGGCCGCACCTTTGCCTCTGGTGCTTGGCTCGAGTCAGGAAACCGGGGCTCGACCTTGACGATCCAATTGACACAAGTTAGTGTCACCATCGACACCCTTCCCCCAATCGCTCCACGTATACACGTGTACGTCTCATCATCACTGAAAGCTATCACCTCTATCATTAATCTACCCACCTTCTCTATTTTTCACACAAACTAACTTCAGTGTTCCTGCGTTTTCCTCGAAGAACCTGACACCGCATCAGACTTTAGTCGCCTCCTGTTTCAGAGATCGCTGATTGCTTGTGTAGCAGTACTCAGGTGAGAACAGCAGTTGGCTCTTAAAAGGACTTTTCCGGAATAAAAAGATTTCTGAGGGGGGCATTTGTCCCAAAAATAAGGCTGAATTATTTAAACACGGAGCAGTTGATTGATAACCTAAAATTGTTTAAATGCTTAGCTTACTGTAGTCTTCGCCGCATGCAGCCTAGTTACGGCGTGATGACCGAAACCTCAAATTTTTCTGCGCGATGGTCAGACCTTTTACGCGAGAGGTTTGGGGCCGTAGAATGAGTGGATTGCTAGAGTGTGGAGAGGAGGAGGCGTTCGAAACAACCGGAAATACTCTAGTCGAGAAACGCGACGAAACTTGGGATGACTCATTAAGCCCCCATGATCTCGTTGCAATAAGGGACGCGCTTGAATTGGCCGGTCTGTTGTTGAAACGAATTGAGGACAGCACACCTACCACCTTCTTGTCGCAGAAAGAGATTGCATATAGCTGGCATTTCAGAGATGCCAGCTATATGCAATCTCACAGTCAGTCGAGCACATGATGCTCGGCAAGCGCTCGAGGAGGTGCTACACGGCAGTCCGATGGAGATCTTGATGGGGCAAAAACTCCTTTACGTTCGACCGCGAGGGGTGCACAAAGGAGCAGCAGTGGCTGAAGTGTTGAGACGCTTCGATGTCGAGGGTGAGGCGCCGGACTGGGTTTGTTCTATTGGTGACGACCGAACCGATGAAGACATGTTTAAATAAATATATCGCAATGCTGACGGGAAGAATATTAGTGTTCACACATGTACAGTTGAACGGAAGAGCACTTCAGCCAATTATTACGTACAGCATGTTGATGAAGTGCGTGACTAGTTGGAAAGGCTCACACAAGTAGATGTAAATTCGCCTTGATGGGGCATAAAATATTTGTATAGGAAGAAGACATGGCATCTTCTCAGAGCCTGTCGCGTAATGTCTCGGCCTTGCCTCCCTCCTCTCACTCCGTCGCTTGCTCGTGCACACATTGTTCGGATCGTCTAGCCTGTTTGGCAGCCAACCGTTAACAGTTGGACCCCTTTCCACATCTACCAGAATGCGATGGCCTCCTGACCTCATCCGGTTCGCTTCTCGCTATGCAATCTTCATATCGCATTCTCGTTCAAACTCAACAAATGCGTAGTCTCTCAAAACTCCCTCTCGATCTAATGGCATAACAGTTGCCACAGGGCCATATGCCTCGAATGCATCCTGCAATGACTTCTCCACCATGGTAAAGGGCAGATTAGCAGCAAACAGCGTGCAATACGCACTTTTTGTCTTTGCAGAATCGTCGCTTTTTGGGTCCCACTGGTCTCCTCTCGTTTTTAACGATTTCTGAGGCCTTCTTCAACGCGGCGTTCCGAACACGCCGCCTTCTTTGAGCAGGTGTTTCAAAGGGTGTCTCCGGCTTGCTCTCACTTTCATCAGCCATTTTCGTATCGAGGGGTTCGGGGGAGAGGAGAGAGGAAGAAGGTCGAGGCGGCGACGGCGTCTCGCGGGACAACTCTGCAGCTTCCATTGCGGCGGGGACCACTGCAGGACTTGAAAATGGATAAGATGTGGGCGAGTGCAGTAATGATGCCGATAGGAACCGTAAATATCACCACCCGAATCCGCCCCTAGGGGTGAAGGCGGGAGAAGGAAGAGAAGAACGACTGGAGGAAGTGCAAGAGAGGATGGCGAGCGATCCGTTTTTGGGCGAGCGCAGGCTGTTCACTTGCCACACGCTCACGCAGCGTGGCACGTATGCCCGAGTCACAATACTGATCCATGGATATAAATATTCTTATTACATAAAAAATCACATCCCGCAGCTCCTGCCCCGCGCGCTGGTGTGCCGCGCGCTGGTATGCCGCGCGTTGGACACGTTCCACCTGCAGAGCGAGGTGTATGTGATGGAGTGCGCGACGAGGCGCCCCCATCTGCACGCGGCACGAGCGCGTCCAGAAGACCCCGCTCGTAATTGCCCTTCATCCCGTTTCGTCGTGTGAGCCCACCATGGCGGTCTCCATTCGTTATTCGTTCCGTCCTTCTCATCTTCGTCTTCCTTCTCACATTCTCGGTTGTCCAAAGCCAGAAGCAGCCCTTCAAGCCTCACCAACAAACTGCACCTGACAACAGCACCCCACCCCCAGGACTAGCTGGGGGCAATGGACCGGGTGGTCCCAGCGCTGGCCACCTCCCTTCCCATCCGCCCAGTACGTTGCTCCGCAAAGTCGCCATTGCAGTCATCTCTATTGCTACTGGCTCTGCCATCATCACTATCCTCGCTTGTGCCTGGTGCTGTGTGCTGCCCCCAGAGCGCTCTAACATGGACAAGAGTCCAGCCGGCCATACTAAGACTATCCCCCTTCCTCCTGCTGTCTCGCCACCCCACCCGGACGACGCGCTCACCGGCGATCACACTCAACCTCTCCCTAAGGAACATATTTATCAATACTCGCCGGATTTCGCCATGTCGAACAGCACAACTGTGTTTTGTGTTCTTGTTCAGCTGCTCACCGCTCCGACCCCACCGTCATGCTGCGCACTTACACCCGCACCACTGTCCCGCGGGCGCCGCTACCCATCCTCGCCCCGCATTGAACAAAAGGATCCCGCTTCTCCCCGTTCCACCCGCCCACACATTTGCCGCATCTTACCACCGCCTCTTTACCCTCTCACTTCCCGCCCCTTGCACCTCTGGCCCCCAACCATCGCCTCTTAACCCCCCTGCAGGGGGGTAAAGAGGCCCCCGGCGGCTCCCACCGCCGCATCCAGTTGCGAAACTTCTCTGAGGTCGACTTCATGGACTCCGGCCCGGGCCGCTCGCTCATGTCCGAGCCGCGGTCCTCTGCCTGCAGGACGAGCTCGACTCGCTGCAGCTCGACGACGTCCTCGTCGAGGAGTACCTGCTCGCCAAGCCAGTACTGCGCACATTTCTTTCGCAACTTTGTTCACACCAAGACGCCACCCTCATGCCCTCCTTTTTCGGTTCTCGCTCCACCTGGTCTACCTGTATACTTTTCTGTATTTGTACAACACTCTTGTACATCGTGCTTTCTTCTACGAAAGAGGCGTCATACCACTTTCTCATTTATTAGCATGCTAGTTCCTTAAGCCCATCTCCTCACCTTGCCCTTTGCCACCTTCTCCACTGGGTTGTACAATAAAGTTGAATCGTCTAGTCGACACATCCCGACATCTTAGTACACATTGGCTTCCCAGCTTCGTTATGTTCCACTCCGCGTTCGGTGCTCGGAGTTCACCAAACTTCCTTCCGTGCCTCTGAATTTCGCTTTGATCAAACTTTGCCGCTGCAATCTATAGCGCTAATAGACCCATCATCATAAACCGCTACTGTCTCCATCCCCTTCATTTCAAACGTCGTTCCCCAAACCGAATCTCGGTGTCCCTTACAGATATAAAAAGTTTCCCCCATCCGCCGATCCCAAATATTGACAGTCCTATCACTCCCCCGCTCACAATAAAGTCCGAATCATCTGACCCGGCCGCACTCAGAACCAACCCTTCATGCCCCCGACATGTCTTTGCAGCATGCCCAGAGCCTAAGTCATTGGTGTTCAGCAACTGGTCATCCGAAGCCGTGAGCAAGAGTCGCGAGTTATTCTTCAAACATGATATCGATCGCACTGCACCCCCGTGTTTGGCCATATCCCCGTACAACATTCTCGTGGGCAATGTCCTCTGTTCCAATTTTGGTGAAGCGCTCTATCACAACTTGCACCGCTAAGATAGTCGATTGAGATTGTTTGGATCAGGTTGAGAGGCTATCAATTCGCGAAGAGCATGTCAGTTATATAGTGAAGTAGATTAAAGCCTCGGCCCCGTCCCTTCGTTTCAGACAGCTTCTGGAGGGTCTCAAGTATGAAGCCGCGCGCTGATCCCTTCGCTGTTCCAGCTTTAAGAAATTACCGACGGTCAGAATCGCGACCAACACTTTCTCAAAGCGTTTCGACTGTAGGACTATCTCTTGAACAATCTCGTTGAGATCGGCGGCACGCACAAGCAAGTCTGCATCTTCCACGCTATACTTCTCTTCATATCACTCCAGAGCTTGGTCGGAAAAGTCGTCTATGGAGACACCCTCAGGTGGATCCAGGTATTCGAAGAATAGGTCCACACCGAAGTCATCAATTGTCTCAAACTTAGTCGCGAGGGGTGGGGCCGTTCGACATCCTGAAAGCGCACGCAGTGATACGGAGGTTGGAGGAAGCCTGTGTGACCTGTAGTTGTAAAATGTGGTTTGGTGTCGTCGGAAATAGGGATCCAGTGCTCGAATACAAGAACGATATCGCCTGAAATGACCTCGTTGGTGGCCAATGAAGCATAACCTGTACCAATCATGGCATCGTTTCCCAGACCATTGTCCTCTTGCAGAATAGTGGTGCACTCTTTGGTCTGGTTCCGACCTGCTCGAAATACGCGTACAATGGGATTCCAGGGCTGGTCATCAATCTTGGCAGTTCCCTGGACGAGAATCTTTGCTATTTGTATGGAGCGGTTGTTGGGGAAGACGGAGCGGATTCGCAGCATTGTGAAGAATCGTAAATATTGTTACAAGGTGGGAACGCTTGTGATATCTTGCTCCATTTGACGCTCTGAGCACATCCCTGACTTCTTGACGAGATTCATGAAATGATCAAGGCCGTGGACACCATTCTTGTAGATACTGAAGTAGATCAGATAGGCGCGGGCGACAAGGGCAACGGCAGTGAGAGGCCGATAGCGATCGGAGACCCCGTTGCGAGCGATGATGATAACAATGTTCTGGGAGCCCATCTCCAACCCCTGCGCGAGCCATTGGTAGGCTGCACAGACAATCTCAAAGACGGAGGACAAGGAAGGGGCGAGATAGTACGGACCGAGATGGCTGGTGGCGGTAACAACGACGCCGGGGAGGATATCGGTCATCCATGGCTCCTGACCTTGGGCACCGACGTCGAGGACGAGAGCGCGTCGGGTTTCGCCATACTTCTTGTACGCCTGCTGCAGAGCGATTTTCCAATCTGAGACAAAGGTGTCCTCCTCGTAGAGAGCGATTAAGACGCCATCGGAAAGCTCTACGATTTTGCGCGGCCTCGCCTTCTTATAAAAGGTGACTACTGTGCTGGGTACGAATTTCCCATTCCCTACGTCCAAAAACCTTTCCTTGTATATTCATTTATTTTTGGGGCTCGTGCAGTGCAGTGTCATGAGCGAACACACAGCCGCTCACAGCATAACATGCATCAATGTCTGGTAAATACCCGGAGGGTGTTCAACATTCTCCAAATGGGTCTAGTGCTTCCCTAGTAAGGCGCTGGACAACATCCGGAATCTTACCGGTCGTGTTCAAGTCTGGAAAGTAAACGAGAACTGCCGCAGAGGGTATATCACTCTGTGATTGATCGTTTTGTTTCATCGGGGCGTAACGCCCAGTGTAGCATAAGTTTCCTCCTTTCTGTCCCTGTACAAGTTCGAACCACGGCACAGTTAAAACGACATTGTTGCTATTTGCATTCTCAACATGTTCAATTCTTCCCAACCAAAATGGTGTCACTTTGGTCACGTTTGATCTGTAGTTCACAGTCACCATGCTGCCCCTATCATATGAGCACGTGTCCTCCAGTGCCAATTCGCTTTCCAAATCATCATGTGATGCCTCAACTTCGCCGCAATCATCGCAAAAAGAAGCAAAATGCTGGAAGTCCCACTCTGGCGGGGCGGACTCCTTGCTTTCCATTGAGTCTATTTCAGAAAGAAGTGATAAAACATTTTCTCTGCATCCAATTATATTCTCTGTCACATTTATACGCTTGCGATACGCCCTGATGTCAACTTTGGAGGGCTTATTTGTTTGTATGACTGGTGGTTTTGTCATATCTGGAGCAAAATGGAGGAAAGAACCAATGAATCCCTCGGTTCTATCAAGTTTCTGAAGCGCTTCCCTCTTTTCCACCATTTTGTACCCGACCGGGCAGGTAACATGAGCACCACCTCCTTCGAGCTCATGAGAATCATCCCGCTCGAAGACAAACTTTCTGAACGCGAGCATGTTGTTGATTCTCGACGCAACTGCACTTTGTTTATCACAGGCACCTGAAAAATTGTTCATCCCAGAGACGCGGCTAGCATGTATGTTGTTTTGTACTGACGCGGAGTTTCCCCCTTGACTTTGAACAATGTGCCTGTGAAGTTCCGAAACACAGGCTGTATTCCTATCCCGCATGAAGACAGAAATTCGGCTGAATCGGCAGTCAATGTCCTAATGTGTGTGCCCAACCGGTAAAAAGTTAACAACAATGTGGTTGAAGAGCCCTTTATGCACCATGTAATCACAAAATGCAAAAAAGAAGCGATTCTTGTTGTCTTTTGATGTATTATCCATCTGAACATTCAGCTCTTTCGGAAAACAACTCATACCTTGAGCTCTTTTTGCATCTCGCAACAGAAAAAGTGAGCGACATAGCGCATCAATTGTCTGATTCGCACCTGAGGGGATGTTGTCGGCTGACGTGAAAAAACAAACGAAATGCTGTCCAGAAAGTGCCCCGTGATAGCAAACACCAGTGACCTTCTGCCTTAGAGGCTTCCCCGTATCTCTTTTTGTCGTCGTGTAGAAGCGCGGTAGTCCAAACTTCGCCCCGTCAGTAATTACAGAAAGAATTTCCTGGGGCCTTTCAATTGCGTTTGACTGAATGAGTCTATGTGCTCGCTCAGAGTGGATTTGCTGCAGATGTGCGCGGAATCCTTTCTTAAGTTTTTCTCTAGATTTTTCGTATCCTGTTTTCCTAGTAATTGACAGCAGACCCTCCTTAAAGCTTGTGCACGTGTCACAAACGGATAAGACGTGTCTTCGTCTACACTTGATATGTGAGGCATACCGTTTCCAAGTTTCGTAAAAGTGAGAAGAAGAGCACGCTCGACGGCCATACATCCCTTCATTTTCTCGAAACAGCGTGTAAACCAGGTATTTATTTCCATGTGGGAGGTGCCGCTCGATGCTGTGCGGCATTTCATCTCCAAGATCGTCTGCCAGGGCTCGCAGGAATGAAATCACCGAGGATTTTTTAGTTGAGCTCCCATCCGATCCCCCCATTCTCTCGGGGAGGCAGGAAGCGTTCGCTGAAAGTAGTTGCATGACATTGGAAATCATGGTCCTTGACACGTCCAGAGTGTCAATCACCATTCTCCAACAAACGTGCCAGCCGTCACAGTAGAAGTATCGCCGTG
>NW_005178875.1:0-4419 GCF_000350225.1 Chondrus crispus
AAGGACATCCACGGTAGACTTGCCCGCTGGTTGGATTTCCTGGCGGAGTACGAATTCGAGATATTGTACCGCCCCGGCTCAAAGAATTGTGCCGCTGACTTTCTCTCGCGTCTACGAAAAGACGATGGCAGGCGCGAGGAGGATGAAGGGGACCTGGTATGTGCTGCCGCTTTTGCGAAAGGAGGTATGCTGGAAGACATGGAACCTCATGTGCGGGACACGTACCGTTATCTCGAAGGAGAAGAGATGGTTGAGCAAGATGCTGCGCAGAGGCGCAGAATCAAGAAGAACTCCAGGCGGTTCCTCGCCTGGAACGGAAGGCTGTTTCGCAGAATGAAGAATGGGATCAGAACAATCCCTTCTCGGGGGACTCGACTGCAGATATTGCGGTCGCTGCATGACGACATTGGCCACTGGGACGCTACAGCTACGAAGCAGTTCGTCCTTGACAGGTACTGGTGGCCGGGAGTTCATGGTGATATCTACGCCTACGTTCGTGGATGCGAAGGCTGCCAAAAGGCTGCGCCTATCCCGACGTACAAAAGCACGGCGGTGATACCAGTCTCTCAGCTCTTTGAGACATTCTCGATAGACTTTGCGGGACCCCTTCCCAAGACGAAAAACGGAAAACGTTACATCCTGATAGCGGTCGAACATCTGACTGGTTGGCCCCTGGCTTGGGCAACCGAGACCTCTACGTCTGCGGAAGTTGTCAAGTTCGTGGAGGAGGAGATCATCCATTCGTTTGGTCCCCCTCGGACCATAGTCTCAGATAACGCAACATGTTTCAGCGCGACAGCGTTGAAGAACTTCATGGTACAACAGGGAATTTCATGGAAACCGGTCCTCGCCTATGCTCCTATGTCCAACGGAAAAGCGGAGCGTATGGTCGGAACCATCAAGCGTTCAATTCGGAAGACTCTGTTGGGACAGGGCGCCGCTAGCCACAAGTGGGAATCAGCGCTGAAGCAGATCCTGTACGGATACCGCCGACGCCGGCTGTCGGACGGGTTCTCCCCGTTTGAGCTGATGTATGGAGTAAAGCCGCCCGCGCAACCCCAGACCGAACTGAACCAAATCCGGTGGGGCGGCGTTGAGGCGCGCAACTTGGAACTGTTAGCGACGCTCGCGCTCCGATCGACGAGGGCGGCTAAACAGTTGGAAAAGAGGAGCAAGAGAATGACGGTTGTGTCGCCACGCCAGTTCGACGTGCACGATCAAGTTCTGGTTGCCCGAGGAGCAGCCTTGGGAGGGCTACGGAAGTGGCCTTTAGGAGAATCGAAGTACTACGGCCCCTGCAGGGTAGTACGGGCAAAGCACCCGCGGTACACACTCGTGTCGCCGGGTTTGCGTTACAGTCGACGGGATATACACGCAAGGCGTTTAATCCCCTTTATTCAGAAACCCGCACATCTTATGTAGATGTGATGCATGGGGGAATTGCCCCATGGACTGGTACGGGGATGACTACGAGGAGTAGGAGGACAGAGACGATGTAGTTGAGAAACTTCGCTGGGATTGGACTCTCTGTGCGTTTTAAAGTCTGTGAGAAGAGTTGTTGAGGGTTACGGAAAGAGTCGAAATGAGACTTCAACGGGAGTCAAGGTTGTCCGATGGAGAGGGGGCAATGTGCATTCTAGCGGAATGAGGAAAGAGGAGGCCGTTCGATCAAGGAACGTCGATGATATAGGAGTTACTGTGACACAAGGGCTGGCATTGTGAGCTGTGAGGGCGGCGGAATGGTCGGAACGACTACAGAAGACGTCTACATGCAGGGCGCGTCGGTGTATATGCGGCTGAGAGACACTGGAACTACGGCAGCGTATGATTCAAATGGATTAGTGCATAATTCATGCGTGAGTTGGTGAATTTCTGACCGCATGCAGCCTTGCATGCGAGCCACAGGTCGTAGGCTTGATCAGTTGATACGGCCGTCACGTTAATGACGAGTTTGTCGAGCCAAAGGGCGATGAAAGCATGCCCAACTTGTTTCTCGATCTGGTTCTGGAAACCTTTCACTGGGAGTCAGGCCTGGGAGTAGCCGTTGAGGATGGTAAGTCGTCTTGGTCCACGAAAAATGACATAATCCACTCGAGGTTACAGTTAGCCGGTTATCGTAAGACGGTGGTTGCTAATTTCTCCGGTACGAAACGAACGCGGCCGAAGGCTCAGGCGACGCGGAAACCACGCGGCCTGAGGCAAAGGCGACGCGAGACGAACGCTGGCCGCCTTGCTACCAAGCGCAAGATGTTGGACTTTCCCGCCAGTGGAAGCCCTTGCCGTCTGCCTGGTCCGAGCCATGTCGCACAGAGAGTACCGCCCGAAGGACCACAGACCTCTCGTGCGTGGCTCGGAACGCGGCGCGTTTCAACGAAGTCCCGAAACGGGAACAACGAGAAACGGAGGCTCAGGCGACGCGGAGACCACGCGGCCTGAGGCTCAGACGGCGTGGGATGGTTAACGGCCGGAGGCCCGGGAGACGCGGAGACCACGCGACCCGGGGCTACGGTGACGCTGACCGCGAAAACCACAAGTTTGGGCGACGCGGAGACCACACCGCCCGAAGTTGAGGTTGAAGTGCCGGAGGCAGCGCGAGAAAGAAGCGATGCGGGCGTAGTCGGTGCGGTGGAAGGTGGAGAGACGGTGGCCGGGGGGGCCAAAGCGGTTACGCAAGGAAGCGGGGCCAGTATATTTACGTGCAACGGCAGCCCCGTGGTCTGCCCTGACGAGGGGGTCATGTGAGATATTTTTAGGGAAATATTTGCATTTTACTGTAGAGGGAGATTTTATTCTGTAGACCGAGATTTTATTTGAATTTTAGAGAAGCGCACGCGTACGGCCCGGCGGAATCCGGGCCGGACGCGTGGACGCTTCTGGAAGGAATTTCATAGAAATAAAAGAGAGAGGGTGACGGGCGCTGCGGGGAGAAAGGGGGGGACACCAGTCGGCGAACCCTCACCACAAACGGCACGCTCCCCAGAACCGCCTCCCCCATTTCACCGACAACATGCGGCATGCAAAAATTACATGTGCGTCTGGAAGCGTTCTGCTTCCGAACTCCTCAAAACTTACGCGGCAGCTCTTAGGCACTCTACAGTGCACCGCCTCGTAAGACAGCCCACTCAGACCGCACCTACTATAGTTTTCCGTATTGCCATGTCTTTCTTTCCCTACTTAAGACTCTCCTGACGATAAACATCAAAGAGAGCCATCTCATCTCTGCATTTTACTACAACGTGCAATAGCAGAACAGAACTGAAAAGGTACTCACGCAAATTTTTTGGCACAGCCATGCTTGCTTTGTTAACAGAATCTCAAAAACTGGATCGAGATAGTACGCATACTGTATTACAGAGTGTAGATGCTACGCACCGAACCTAAAGGTCAATTTTTTATGCTCTGCATGAAGTCACGATCTCAACGCCAGGAACAGAACAGTTATTTTCCTGAATTGCTGAATAAGAATTCAGAAGTTGTTGGCGGATAGCGCGAAGCGCGTAACATTAAAAGCACCTGAATGTATGTGATTGCTGGGCACAGGTGTCATGGTACGTATTCTGCACGTCTGATATTTCGCAGTGTCTACGCTCATATCTTGCATGCTGTCTGCAGCGTCCATCCGGAACGGACTGCCGTAGGTTATGGATGAGAGACAGGCAGCGAAATCTTTTTCCTGTGTGTGGATGTTGATAAAAACTCTCACTTGTTCTGGTTTTGACAGATGGCACATCTGCTTGCTCCTTATAGTGCCTTTGGTACTGTATAAATCGGAGCAGAGAGACAACGGCGAGAAAAGGAGATCTATGGGATTTTCGTTCTATCAGATTTATCAGACATTTTGTATTGTTACCTGTAACCGACAGGCGGAAAAGCGGCGTACTCTACAGAAGTACGTCCTCCTTCACCGTCTCCGTTCACGGAGTTCAGTGACACACACAGAGACAGATGTACTACTGTTTTATGAATAGGTCACCCTCATTCTTTTCAAGCGGGTTTGTCACTAGTCGCCTCGCAATAGAGCAAACGTCAGTGACAACTTCCACGGCCAAATTCGGATGATTCGAACTCATAGTAGGTAGATGTTGTACATTCGACACAAGATGTCTTTCATACAGTCTACAGTTGCCATGCGTTCTTCTGTGTACGACCCTGTGCGTCCTTTTTGCACGAACCACGTTAGCATGCCAGAATATGAAGAAGCCTAATCTGAGGTAGCAGGCCGCATTCTCATCTGGATCGGTCCCACATGGATGGAACTATGGTAAGCAGTTAGCGCAACGAAGAGCAGTCGTGCCGTACGAAGCCGGGAATTGAGGACCGCTAAAAAGATGGAATTTACGCTAGACAAGGAGAAAAGTTTCAGAACTAAAAAAGGATCAAGCCTTCAGGGGTGGCAGTGGTCGACGGTGGAGGAGCACT
>NW_005178876.1:0-4411 GCF_000350225.1 Chondrus crispus
AAGTCGAAAGCAAGCAAGTAAAGTCACTCTCCGCAAAGGCAGCAGTAGAATTTTCATCTCGAGAAACGAATGCACTTGGCTTTAAGCCAGTGTTGCGTGACCGAAACCCATCTGGCGGTGCAGGTCGGCGCCCATTCACGTCCTTGCCCCAGCAACGCGCTGCAGTATGCCCATGTCTATTGCAATTCGTACATTTCATATCGCGTCGAAAAGGCATACGATTGACAAGTGCAGGTGCATGTGGTGATGAAGCAGAAGCGGTCTTCATGCTTTCTCGTTGCTCTTCTTGCAGCAGACGACTCTTCACAAACTCGAGTCCAAACACTTTATCTTCATTGCCAAGTGCGTCAAGAGCAACAATCAAGTTATCGAATCGTGGAGGCAAGCCATTCAACACAGCCATTGCAATTTCTTTATCGTCAATCTCAACACTCATTGACTGCAATCTGGCAGCAAGTTGCTTCACACGATTGATGAACACGAGCACTTTCTCGGATGGGAGCATGGATACAGTGTAAAAGTCGCGACGGGCGGCAAGTTTGTTGAGCAAAGTATGACGCTCAAACACATTCAGAATTGCTTCCCATGTCTCTTTCGCACTGCTACACCCTCGCACATGTTGCAAGTAGTCATCAGAAAGCGTGAGTCCGATGACTGCCTTTGCTTTTGCGTCACCACGGATCCATTTTCTCCGGTCATCTGACGTCGCATTCTCCGGGATATCATCAAAAACGTATTGATCGACATCTCGGAGAGCAAGCAGTAGCTGGATTTTCTGCTTCCAGATGTAAAAGTTAGATGCGGTCAGCTTTTCGATTCTGACCGATCCAGAGCTTTGGTCATCCATTTCGCCGAATGGATGTACCCTTCGAGTATACAAGGTCTTCTGTTCCGGGATCCCAAGCCGTTAACCGATAGTCAACACAATGGCAAGCCCACCCGTATAGGAAGTTTGTAGCGATTACTCGGACACGTTCTTGGTGCTTGTTCCCGGCGGAGTGGAACAAGCGTATTCTTCTTAAAAATGCCTTAGGGCGCTACCCCTGTATGTCGGCCAGTGCGGGTCTTTCGACTGTGAACTAAATCAAACGTGCCACGAGTAAGCACAACACTTTGCCTGTAGACGAACCAGGACTTTTGGTCACTACCGCGAACGGTCCCTGCAACCGAAATCGGCTTGTCCAAACTTGATACGGTACTACCCCAATGAGGTTTCCCACAACACAAGAATGAAACTGCCTTCGTCGTACTCGTGTGATTTGTTCACAATCACGCCTAGGGTCACCCTCTTCCGTGCGAACTTAATCAAGGTACGCGACCTTATACACGTATAGTGAGAGGTTCAGTGTTTAGGCACGTATTCTCTTCACCCAGGGGACCGAAGTCGTACCTATAGGGCTAATACCGAGAGCGTTACCCACACCGCCGACGCACCTCCCGAAGGCAGAGTGCGGATCGACTAGACCAGTACACTGTGATCCTCCCCGAGGATCAGTGTTTCGTCTCTCGACGATTCTTGGTCGGACCCTCGCTCAAGTCAGATTTCCAATGGCACAAGCCTTTCACCAAGAGCGAGAGTATCGGTAATGGTAGGTCAGCGGGGCGAAGGGGATTCGAAGGACGGTTGATGAGGTGAAGTTGAAGGATTGGGTACCGATTTACTTTGAGTCGCCAACTTCTGGGACTACTTATACACTTCTGCAATCTTCTAGAACTCTACTACCAAACACCACGACACACATACTACAAATGTATTGGCTCTAACACATGTGCCCGTCTTGCTACTCAGCCAAACTGGCGATGGCCCAACAAACAGAACAGAAAACCGCCTTACGAATTAGCACTGTCATGACGGAGAAATTAGTAAGGCAGTACAACAAAGCACAGCAAAGCACAAATTCCCTTACTATTCCAAATCCAGCGTGGCACAAATTCGTAAGGCACGTTTACAGCTCACACGTTGCCTTACGAATTCAAATCAATCCTGCAAGGACTGTTTACAGCGCACACGTTGCCTTATGAATCTGAATCTCTCGTGAGGTCCTGCCCACTGTCAATTACAACAGTGCACATTTTGCCTTACGAATTGAAAACTCGCGCAACGGTATCTTTGTGTCCTGCTGTACCCGTGCTGCACTCCATGGACGCTGTAAACCTTTGGCACGTGCCAGGCACCCGCCACCAAGGTTCCACACTTTGTCTGTAAGACTGCAGGCGTACTGTACGCGTCTGACAGTGTAATGAGGACATGTGTCCAGGTCATACAAGTGTCGGGCGGAGAAAATGAAACATGCTCAGATTGTACTGTACACGGCAACCGTGTACATATTTCACACGTGTACAGGTTGAAAACCAAACTTGCTCCTGAAGTACTGTAGAGTGCAACCGTGTACAGAAATCACACGTGTACACGTTGAAAATGAAACTTGCTCAGCTCGTCACGCAGAGTGTTTTCGATTTTACACGTGTCATACCTGTCGTCGTGTGTCATGCATATCAGCATGTGGTCGTAGAATTACAACATACCTGTCGTCGTTTGTCATGCATATCAGCATGTGGTCGTAGAATTACAACACTCCCCCTCGATCACATGCTTTTACCAGAAGTGGCTACTGCAAGCCCTAGAAGTTCTACAAACTTCTGGAACAGAACTCGCCCAAGTGCTTTCGTCAGCATATCTGCAGGCATGGAAGTGGTTGGGCAATGTGACAAAGAAATGACGTTTCTCTTAATTGCATCTCGTACATAGTGGTATTTCACATCAACATGTTTGTTACGACGGTTGACCGATTCATTCTGTGCATACGAAATAGTCCCTGCATTGTCACACCCCATCACAATCGTGGGATCAGAATCAAGTCCAAGAACATCAGCAACCACTTGACGCAACCAAGTCCCCTCCTTACACGCTTCACATAGTGCAATGTACTCAGCTTCACACGTCGAAGTTGCAACCACAGTCTGTTTCCGGGAACTCCAACTGATCGCTCCACCGCAGAACTTGAAAACATATCCGCTGGTCGATTTGCGAGAGTCTGAACAACCGGCCCAGTCAGCATCACTGAAGCCGAACAACTCCGGCGATTTAGATTTATTGTCAAACACGATTCCTAAGTTTCGAGTCCCTTGCACGTATCGCATTACCCGTTTCACACCTGCCCAGTGTGACTCACATGGGTTGGCAGAATGTTGAGAAAGCTTTCCAATCGCATATGCCAAGTCTGGACGAGTGCCAACCATCAAGTACATCAGGGATCCCACTGCCTCACGATACGGTACATTTGTTTCGGAGTCGTTTTCGGTTGAAATCGTGGTTGTGTGACCTTGTTCCATTGGAGTCAGAGAGGGTTACACGTTAACATTCGAAAACGCTCAAGCACTTTTGATGCATACATAGTTTGAGTGAGACTCAAAGTCTTGGCGGTCCGATCCCTTTGAATTTCAAGACCAATGCAGACTTTTGCTTCACCAAGGTCTTTCATCTCAAACCGTTTATTAAGCTCCCCCTTCATCCATTTGATGGCATCGATATCACTACCGGCGAGTAACAAGTCATCGACATAAAGTGCAATCAGCATGATAGTGTTACCGATGCGTTTAATGTAGAGACAAGGATCACTACGCGAAGTCTTGAATCCCAATTCACCAATTAAGAAATCATCCACTTTGGCATGCCATTGACGATGTGCTTGTTTAAGACCGTAAAGTGCTTTTAAAAGTTTACACACGTGGTCACTTTTGCTTTTGTCAATGCACCCTTCGGGTTGCTCCATGTAGATGTCTTCATCCAAGTCGCCGTTCAAAAACGCAGTCACGACATCCATCTGATGAAGTTCGAGGTCGTAATGAGCAACTAAGGCAAGAAGTAGACGAATAGTGGTAAACTTTATGACAGGGGCATATGTCTCAGTATAGTCAAGACCTTGCACTTGCTGGAATCCACGAGCAACAAGTCTGGCTTTTGCACTTTCAACTATATTGCCATTTGCATCAGGCAGTTGCTTGACATTGAAAACCCATCTAGATGTCAAGATGTTTGACGCCTCAGATCGAGGAACAAGTTTCCAAGTCCGATTCTTAGTCTGCGAGGCAAGTTCTTTGTCAATGCCGGTCTGCCAAAATGCAGCTCTAGGACCGTTGGTTGCCTGGTTGAAAGTCTTGGGACCTTCAATAGCGACATGCGCATGTGAAAGAAGAGCAGCTGCAAAGTTGCTCCTCCACCATGATCCGGGAGGTCTGCTGACTCGAGACGATCTTCGCACAGCTGGAGTCGGAGTTGGAGGAGTGACATTCGGAGTTTCGACGGCAGTTGGTACATCATCTTCATCTTCATCTTCATCATTCTCACTTACAGAATGAGCACCATCCGCTTCAAGAACCTCCTCCGAAACTTCATCCTCTTCAGAACCGA
>NW_005178877.1:0-4381 GCF_000350225.1 Chondrus crispus
ACAAGATTGCGAAAGTCTACAAGAACATATATATACGCTCTTGCAGGTATGCTCAGGAGAACCGGCAAGGGCATCCGAGTTGGGGATTTTGCGGGTTTGCAATACGGCAGTAGGACAGCGGAACATCTTCACTCAAGCAGTACTCGTGTTTACTGTCATTACGTATCACAAGGGTCGCAATGTGCACGATGGTGTCGGCCGTCCCATTGCGCGATATCCTGATGCTGTTACTGCGGGTATCTTGCTCATCTACTTAACAGTTATTGGCCCTGTCGAATATGCCCTCGTCGACCTCCTCGCGAAACCCAATGAGGTCCCAGAAGGTTCATCTGTCAGAAAATTTGACCACGTTCATGTGGACAGTGCTATATCACTAGGCGAGAGGCATCGTGACCACCTGTTCGCCAGCCGTGGAGAGCCTTTCGGAATTTCTCGATTGCGCTAGTGCTTCGAAAAGGTAATGAAAAGTGCGGGAATCCCAATTGGAACCAGTCAATACCGGCAGTACCACAGTGGAGTAGTGGAAAACTTCCTCGCGCATAGCGAGGAGCACGAAACAAACTGCACGGGAATACGGGGAGCCATGTTCTTACGAGAACGCCTACGAGCAGCCGCAAATGACTGCTAGTGCACTGGATACTAATGCATCAGCAGGGACCCATCCGATCGATGTCACAAGTCACATTTCGCGTCTTGAAATGACTCTTCAAACTCGCGTTGAGGTCCTGCACAACGCCATTCTCCATATCTCCGACTCTTTACTTGGGAAAAGGCGACTAAATGAATGGGTTGGTACCGAGGGATACGCCGTTCTGCCCGAGAAGAGAATCTGTCAACCTCCTTCGCTGCTGAAGCAATTGCAGATTTTTCTTAATAAAAGTGACGCGCATTTCAAGTCCCAGGAACAAGAAAAGGCAGTCGTGCATTGTGTAGCACCAAAGAGCGACGCCTTGGTCGTCCTGCCAACTGGTGCCGGGAAGTTGTTGACTTTCATGCTTCCCGCTTTCACTCACAAGACAAAGGTGATGGTTGTAGTCGTTCCACTTGTGGCTCTGCAGCTTGACCTTATCAAACGCTGCGAAGATGCAGGTATCCAAGCCTGTCAGTGGAATGCGCGGGATGTAGCCGGGGCACGTATTGTTGTCGCCAGCGCCGAGCATCTGTCTTCACCAGACTATCAATGTTTCCTTAGGGAACTAAAGGTTATGAATAAGCTGCATGCAATATTCGTGGACGAGTGGCATCTGGTTTTATTATGGCACAGTTTCAGAGAAGCCATGAAGTACTTGCGCGGTTTCATTCGTCCAGAACTCGTCAATGTGCCAGTTATCGCTCTAACGGCAACAGCCCCACCGTCCATTGAACAACAAATTACTTCCGCATGTGGATTGTCAGACTTCATCACTGTGCGTCAGAAAACGTCGAGACGGAACATCAGGTATGAAGTTTACAACGTGAAGAGGCAAAATCTCAATCGTAAGGTGGACGAAATGCTTGACTATTTGCGTAACGTTTCCGGTACATCTCCCTCCAGAGCCATCACTTACGTGCAAACAAAAGATGAATGTGACTCGCTCTGTATGATGTTACAAACCCTGAACCCGGACATGCCTTGCTTCAAATATCATGCAGGTATGGAAAAGGATGACAGAAATGCAATGCAATCCGGCTGGGAAGATGAATCTGATGGACTTCCGCACGTCATGGTTGCAACGAAAGCATTTGGATGCGGCATTGACATCTCCACTGTTCGGATTGTCGTACATGCTGGTCTTCCAAGCACGCTCACTGAGTACGTGCAAGAAAGCGGACGTGCCGGTCGTGACGGCCAACCTGCCAAAAGTACTGTGCTTAATATTATCGATCAGTTCAATCATTCAGTTGAACCGCAATTGTCCGGTTTCGGTCCTGTACATGGGCTTACAGAAGCAGCTGGTGAGTGTCGTCGGTGGCTGGTGGACCTGTTCATGGACGGGTGTTCTGATCACCGACCTTGTCAAGAACGTGGGATGGAGCCTTGTGATATTTGTTCTTCCGAAGGAAGTGGAATACGTTTACGTAGACGTGCTTCCGAATTCCAAAACGAGGACACCTGCAGGAAAGAAGTTCAGATTCGACCTACAAGGAAGCGCGTGAACGCTCCAAAGAGGACAGAATCTCTGCAAACACCATCGAAAGTTGCGCATACTCCATCGGACACGGTTACGCCTTCTCGACGCCCTACTCCATCGGACACGGTTACGCCTCCTCGACGCCCTGGTAAGGACTCGCGAATGAAGGCGTGGAGCAGTTGCGCCTCTGAGACCTCGGCCAGTGCAAAAGACATATGCACTGGGTATTCTCCTCGCCTGACCAAGTTCTTTTGTCCTGTATGTAGTGTGAAGAAATCGTCTCTCGTGGAACACAAACCCAATGCCGATGAAAGGTATTGGGCATGCTACAACCGTCGTTGTTTACGATGCGGCCAGGAAGGACATGGCGTGAAACAATGTACGATGTTTCGGGGTATTGTAGGGGCATGTCGCTGTTGTGGTGTCCGCTTCTGTTTAGGGTCTATTGTGCACCCAGCGAAAACCTTTGGTCAGAACAACTGTCCTATCAAGAAGATTATTTCTATGGCTCTTCTAGTTTGGAATGATACAAACATGAGACAAGAGCTTCGTGATGCATTCCAGCATCTCTCTTCTGTGAGGACGGTAGAAGAATTTGAAAAATGGATCCATGGTAACGAGAACGACTCCGAAGCAGATAAATTTGCAGAAATCGAGGACCCCGGTCTATTCAGGGTCGCTCCATGGCTATTTCAGAATGTTCTAGGAATACGCATGTAGTTTTGGATGATTAATATTCAAGAGTGTTCTAGGAATAGTCACACAGCTTTGAATGATTACGTAAAGTGTAGAATTTCTCATTGGCATTTCTCGGCGTTGGACAGAAGACAGGAGGGCCGGGTATGCGATAGCTGTGCTATGAGTATCGATGTACAAGCAGATGTAACGAGCAATGATAGAGCAATGATCAACAGAATGGTATGGTCTTTGCTAGAAGATGAGATCAGTGGACTACCAAAAACAAGTAAACGCGCTTGCAAAGAGCCGTCGATTATATATGTTTTCATGAAGTTTTTATCTTCACTTCTGCAGATTTGCTTTCTTTGTTACAGGGGGGTCGCCATATAGTGCCATCTTTGTTAGTGTCAGCTCAAACCCCTAATCCCCCATTGAACACGAGCCTAAATCAATGCCATATAATCACATGCTTAATGCAATTGAACATTCCACTTCACTCGGACCCATATTTCCAACAATATGGAACACACCATACTACCGTGACTACCACACACTATGAGACTCCCACTCCCCCCTAACTTTCAAAACCCATGCGAAGAGGCCATCCCACAAAATCATATAGAAAATAGGCACAGCACTACAGGAGAGTACCTTCCCCCTCTCCGATCGCGACACCGAGCACCGCACTCCTCGTCGCTAACTCTGAGCTAATGAAGAAGTTCAATAAACTTCGAAACGTTCCCAACTGCACGCTAGTACTAGCCACCAATAGCAGCCAACCCCTATAACATATATTCCCCCTAACCCCGCAGGTATACCCCGACCCGGTGTCCCAAGTGGGCACAGCCAATGGACGGGTGTCGTGGATGAAAGGAACGATTGCATGAAAGTCACAGTGTCAGGGCGAAGGCGTAGATGTGCGAGGTGATAGTTGTACGAATTCTGTAGCCAATGGACGGGTGTCCCAAGAGAGAATGGCCAATGGATGGGTGTCTCCAGAGGGAATGGCCAATGGATGGGTGTCTTAGATGGAAAGCAGCAGTCAAAAGAGAGAGAGCCAGTGAGTACAGTTTTAAGGCGGGAAAAAGGGCATTCAAACCTGAAAGGCGGGAAGAGTGGGATTCAAAGTAGCCAACAGGTGAGTGCCATGTCAAGAATGATCATAACGAGGGCTGCGACAGGGATGAAACCAGCGATGAAACCTTCCATCCGACGAATAGGCCTTCCGTCCGAGATTCGGGACTTCCATCCGCCACGGAGCGTGGGGAGTGTTTTGGCCCGTGCTTTGATATAATTTTTGCAGATATTTTATGGAGCCAGTAGGCCTTCCATCCCAGGAAGGCTCTGTCAATGGACGTGACTCTGCATTTGGGCACCTTACAAGTGCTTGCGGTGGTTGATTGTACGTTATTGCTGTAGAAAGTACGCCTCTGCATGATATTGTAAATTTCAGCGTCCGTCCAGGTGAAGCCACCTTTTATCGTTAAGTTATCACGCGTGTAGGCAACTTCCGTTTCAATACCATATGCCTCATATACTCTATCGAAGAATTTTTGGCTGGTCGCTTCAAAGTTTTGCTCTTCTGTTTCGGC
>NW_005178878.1:0-4377 GCF_000350225.1 Chondrus crispus
CGATCGCTTGGCAGACGAGAGATATCTTTTCGTCCACGACGGCCTCGTCCTCTCCCTCTAATTTGTCATTTGCCCCGGCAGCCCTCTCTCAACCAATCAGCAAGGCCGGTAAATGTGGAAGAAACTGCAGCTGGAAAACATCTCGTCCCAATGATTTCAAGCCCCGAATGCTGCCGTAAATACTTTCCAACGGAGAATGCTTGTCAGTTAAAACATCGACGAGCGTCTTGGCCGTCCGCCCGCAACAGACTGGATCAGGATGCAATCTCAAATGCCTCTTCCAGCACGAAAGCGGCGTTATCGCCAAGAGGCCAATGATCCCCTCGCCCCAACTGACGTCCGAGTGGGCACGTTAGAAACGGCGCTAGGATTTGGCCATAGTAAGCCTCAATTCCGAAATGTGTTTCTTGATAGCATATGGCATAGATCAGCCGTGTCGCGTGATACAGTATTTCAGTACGCCCAGATGCTCCTGCTTTTTCGTGAACCATGCTGCTGCGAAATTAGGACCACTAGTTGCGCAAGAACAAGAACAGGATCAATCGTTTTCATCGCCGCAATGTCCCGCAAAAAGGCGTCAACCCTCGCACACTCCATTTCTGCATCAGCCATGACATCTTCAACTGTCTTCACAAAAGCATCAAACTCTGCTTGGATTCTGCCGAATTGTCGAAAATTACATTTGATGACCATGTCAGTTCGGCGGTCATCCGACAGGAAAATATCGCGAAGAAAACAAGTGATAGTGGACGTACCCTTCTGAAAGCCGCTTCGCCGCGCTGCCCTTCCACCTGATCTCCCATTCTCCCCCACCACTTGCTCTTCGTCCAACGCAACCCAACCCGCCGCCTCGGTGACCCCTCCCCCTCCTCCTGGCAGTTCCCTTGTGATCAAATCATCCAACCTGACAAGCTTATCCGTCCTCATATATATACACGCCCTCAACGTCCCCAACTCTCTTTGCTGGCCCCCTGACACCCAGCGCAATGACGGACTCGGCGCTGCGCCTCCACAACGCAGTGGCGACATCTTCTACGGCGAGGCCAGTGCGCTTGGAGTGGACCATGAAGCTCTTGAGTCTACTGTAGTCTCCAACTGAACCAGGACAGCCTCAGACTCGTCCTCTCGCCTTCGCGCAAACTCTTCCCTTGCGTAGCCTTATGTGGGATGCTTGTCCTGAAGCTTTTCATGGCTCCCCTACTGTCGACTGTCGTCCTGACGATGATGCTCCCCCCCCTCCCAAAAAAAACGTTCGCACTTTCCTTCGTATTCATTGCGAAGGGCATAAGGCTGATGCCACCTGCAGATCGGCTCGTCCCAGACCACAACGTCGCATGCAATATCTCAGCCCAAAGAAGGCAAACTGTCCCCCACACAGTGCAGGGCGTCTTCTCAGGGCACACGGTCTTCCGCTTCCCTAGCGGTGTACAATTACACATATGCTTGTCCGATCGACGCAAGAGCACACAAGATTTGATTAGAGATCCAATTTTTCACGACATTCACGAGTAAACGTGTGATGTCTCGTCAAGAATGCGCTCTGTCGAACAAGCTGCTGCCAGAGACGCGGCCACATACCCAAGACACCCCCGCTCCTTGTGCGTATTCCACCACCTCACGTGTCTTGCCTCAAGAGATAAATCCCCGCGGGGCGGCTGCTACAAAAGTGAATGCCGAAGAAAAACACATCCTCGTCACCTATTCTTTCTAGTAAGTATTCTTGGCTGTGTCGCACCAATCCTCACTCAGCCGCGCCTTGACCATCTGTATCTTTCATTCCACTTTGGTATTGCTTTCGACCTAGCTGCATTCGGTCCCCGTTAATGTCTTTATGAAATGTGCTTCTCTTCCAGCAAGACATACGACAGAAAATCGCAGGTTGGACACGAGCCACGACGTTGCATCGCCCATTTCCTTCCCCCCCCCCCACCGCCGGCTCCCGATGGACTGCGCTGGGATTATTCCAGGATTGAAAGAACAACCCCCGATGATTCTCGAAGTATCATCGATTGTGCGCCACACCACGGTACGCTCTCAGCAGTGGAAATCCCCGGTTGCAATCCGGGGATGCAATCCGTGGTTTCCATGCTGGGAAAGCACACCGGGGACCACTTCTGAAATTCAGTCTCCATTGCCACGCCTCGATCCTCGCCCGTGCCACGTCCGTTATAGGCTCGCTTCTTCCCAACAGCCACGTGTGTATGAAAGCTTACGGTGCAAAGCTGTCCAGTACCACGCCACAGAAGGCTCTTACATGTATCCACTGCAATGATCCTATTTATCTCTACTCTCGCGATGCGGCAGCATAGCGGTACCAGGGCTGTGTACAGGCTGCAGATTAATGAAGCCCGGATCAACACCGCGGCATTCTTCCGAAACCCTTGAGAGGGTTGGTGGTTGCAATGTGCAATGAGCCATGGGATCGTTGGCTGACGTCCCCACCCCGAAAACCTACTATGGCGTCGGAACTGTCAATGAAGGAGATATCGATGGTCTACTGTCGAGAAGATGGGGCATGCTCCACTGGACAACCGTGATCGTAGCTCCTCGTAGAACAAAATTTCTCTTCTTCCGCCTTTTCTCCATAACATCTGTTCTATGCCACATTTTGCCCTTTGATTCAGTTGCAAGATACGAAGGCACAATCATCGCTGCATATTCCGCCATGTGCTGGCCAATGCGAAAGTTTTTTGCCTTGCGGATTGAATCCAAGGCAGCATGCCTCACGAACGCTGAACCAAACTACCCGTTAAATTTTGTGCATCGCCATAGTCAGCATGTGATTTTCTTGAGAGCGCTCCCCTTGTGATGCATGACGAATGAGAAAATCTTTCCATCGCAACTCGACGTCGCCCTTCCAATCTTTGTAGTCAGATCCAGAAAGCTCTTTCCCAGATCCCCCGTTCACATCTCAAACAAGAGGCCTGCCACTCGAATTCAACAGTGGCGACGACAAAGACACACTCAGTATCCGGAATCTGATTTCGGCCTACTTTGAGTAGTACATACATACTGTGGACGTAGCGAAACAGACGGAAAGAATCGCGCCATCGCTTTTTGATAGCTAATGCAGCTTATGCGTCGCACACGGCGTGGTGAAGGGGTGCGCAGAGACTGCTGTGGGTGCGCAGCAGGGGAGGAAGAAAAGAAGGATACAGACAAAGAAGAATTAGAAGATGTCATCAACTCGGGAAAATCGCGAAATCCATCGCGAACAAAAGATAGAGGCAATCCAAAAGCTCACAGCCCAGAGTCATCCGACATCGGTAACGCTGTCGCGCGGGAGCGAAGCATCGACGGTGCGATGAAGGCGGGAGCAGTTTTGAGAAGAGTGCAGGCGGTTCACTTCTCACACGCACGCTCACTCACTCACGCGGCGTGGCGCGTATGCCCGATTATTCGTCGGGGAAGAGGTGATCCTGGTGCAGACGATTGCGAGCGGGGAACAGAACAGATAGTAAGTAGCAGCATGTTGCGGAGATGGGGAGGGGGTTGAACTGGAAGGGGAAGGGACGGTGGGAAGAAAAGATGGAAGAAGGGACGACGGTGATGATGTGTGATGATGACAGGACGGGGACGGGCGGCGGCGGTGGTACTGTAGACCCAAAAAAATAAAAAAAAACAGAAATTGAAGATTGAAACGGAAATCGGACCACACCGTACCGGCTTGTTTTCGACCTTTTCGCAATGGTGTAAACTGCGCATCAAACGTTGCTTCCAGTTGATCTTACAGTAGAAATTCGAAAATTTCGTAACGCCGTCAGAAACTATGACAAAACAACATCTGCGCACTTTACAGAAGAAAAGCTTACTCTAAGCCACACCGTCTTACGTGGCTTTTCGCTCAGTCAGTCAACTTGCTGCTTACAGAGCCCCCACCAGGAATCGAACTCGGACATGCTGACACTCAGAGACTGACTCGGACAACTGGGACACTGGGACCGAAAAAATGCTGTTTTGGTTGGATCTGAAAATTTACATCTCTCGGTGGGTATTTAATATAGACGATTAGCCAACCTAATCCACCTAAACCACCTAAACCCAATCTCAACCTAAACCACTTAAACCACTTAAACCACCTAAACCACCTAAACCCACTGTCAACCTAAACCTGCTAATCCACTTACACGTGCTACACTTGCTAAACCTGCTAAACCCAATCCCAACCTCAACCCCTAAACCACCTACACCCAATCCCAACCTAAACCTGCTAAACCACCTAAACCTGCTACACCTGCAAAACCACCTAAACCCAATCTCAACCTAAACCACCTAAACCACCTAATCCACCTAATCCACCTAATCCACCTAAACCCCTTAATCCACCTAACCCACATAATCCTTCTAATCCACCTAACCCACCATACCCTCCTAACC
>NW_005178879.1:0-4374 GCF_000350225.1 Chondrus crispus
AGGCCGGGTGGGAACAGGCGTGGGCAGCTGAGACAAGGGGGTCTCAGCGGACGAAATATTAGGGTGACTCATTGTGGCGAGGGAGGTTGTGGGAGCGGAACTGGTACAGCCGAGGAAGAGGGGTTGCGGAGACGGCGAGCCGATGGGAGGCTGGCAGAAATGGATAGGGGGCGTTTGCGTAAGGCATTGGGGGCGGCAGAGGGGCTTACTTGGTTAGGAAGAGGGAGGGGGGTGGCAGGGGGGCTTGCTGGGCCAGAAAAAGGCGGGGCGGCGGCAGAGGGGCTTGCTTGGCCAGGGAGAGGCAGGGGGGTAGCAGAGGGGCTTGCTTGGCTAGGAAGAGGCAGGGGGCGGCAGAGGGTGGGCATGCGCCATGTGGGGACGGGGGGAGCATAGGGCTATCAGAGGAGACATGCGGGGAGGGAAGAGGAGGTGATGTGGGACAGATGGCAGGAGATGTCGGCAAGGTCATGCCCGAGGGTACATGCGGGGGAGGGACGAACGCTGGACGGGTCTGAGAAGGCGCAGAGCGAGCGGGAGCAGGAGCTAGGGTAACTGAGGCAGGGGCCGTGTTGACAGCCCGAGCAAAAGGGAGGACATCAGAGCGTGTGCTTGGAAGGCGTTGCGTGACGGCCTGGGCGTGAGCCCGGAGTGTCATGGCAAACGCAATACGGACAGGCATGGGAACCACGGAATGAGTACGGCGGTTGACGAGACGCTGTGCCTCGCGGGTGAGGCGACAGGCGAGGCCAGCAGCAGCAAAGGAATCTATTGCGCAGGCCTCAGCTGGGATAGGAGCATGATTGAGGGCAAGGTCTTCATAAACCAACTTAAGATGAGCAAGGATACGGGCGATGGTGGGTGTGGCTTCATTGAGGAAATAAACATACGTCCAGCGTGCTACGCCTGGCACGATGACATGAGGAGGTAGCATGACGCCAGCGCGTTGTGCGCCGCGTCGCAGCGCATTCTGCGCCGCCTCAAACGACGGGAATGCGGCGGAGTGATCTGGGGCGATGCCGTGCGCCGTGACGCGTGGGGGCGGCGCTACCGGCTCTCCATTGCGAGGGTCAAGGCGAATGGGGTGGCCCACAGTGCGGACAAGGCAGCGGGCCTCATCGAGTGTAGCACTCGAGACCGACGAAGGGGCAGCAAGTGCGGCACGGGCGCGAGTGAGGGTGAGGACGGGAGATCCTGCTGGGACACGTGGCAAATGCAGGGGGCCAGGCGCGACGAACGGGGACGGAGTGGAATTTGGTCGGATGTCAGCGAGCTTGGTGGACGCTGTGGCGCACGCGTGCTCAGGATGGCCAGAGGTGAGGGCGGAGGTGGGACGGGGACGGGGACGGGGTTTCGTAGCAGCTACAGTCACCCAAGCGCGCGGGAGCGTGGGCGATGGGATGGGAGGTGGGAGAACTTGCGCTGGGGCGAGATGAGCGCCTTCATTGAGGGTGGGTGGCGAGGGTGTTGCCGCGCGCGAGGTGGTTTCGCTCGCAGTTCCGGGGCTGTCGTTCACGTGTCCGGTCCCGCGTCCGCGCACGTTCGGCGCGGGCGGTGCTGCAAGCGCGTGCGGGGGCGGAGTGGACATCCCAGATGGACAAAGCGCAGGCGTGCGGCCGCACGCGGGCGCGGGCGGTGTAGCGGTCGAATTGTCGACGCTGGTAGCGGGCGAGTTGCCTCCGGGGAGGAATGCGCATGGCGCGGCCGCTGTCGGCAGTAGCGGGTGGGGCGGGCGAGGCGACCGTAGCGTTTTCTTGTGCTTCGTCATCCAGAGAGAGAGAGAGAGAGAGAGAGAGTCAAATGTGTGAGGGGTAAATTTATCAATGCAGAAGGGGTGCGCTTACAGATACACTAGCAGATATGAAGGTGAATTATACTTCTATCGGGTACGTGATGTCTGCAACGTGTGTCCGTAGGCGAGAAAGGATAGCTGCAGCGACACTGGACCATATGGCAAAGCTCAGGCGTTGGTGAATGCGTGACTTTGCAGTTGCTATCGTGCAGGAGCTGCGGAGAGCGATCAGTTTTGCATGAGCGTCTATGACTTGAAGCGTGGATTGTGAGGGCGCACCCAGAGTGTCGAAGGACAGTGGTTGAAAGTGCCAGTCCAGGGACGGGGGAGGACCGTGGTCCTCGATAAGCAGAGCGTTGCGGATGGTGCGGTCGAGGGCCTTGCGCTTGCGATACGCGCCTGCTTCGGCGGCTCCAGAACTGTGGCGCGCGGCTTGGTATAACACGCCTTTACGAAACGGGCTGCCAATAGTGATATCATAAGCCGTTGGCTTATCTGGAAGCAGACCGGGAGGAGGCGGCGAGGGCTGTACGAGTATGTCGGCAGGGCGTGCAGCGGTATTGGGTATGAGAAACGGGACCTGGAGGGAGTAGGCCAGACCAGCTGGACGGAAGACTTGTCGGGCAAAGACATTCCGGACGGTGTTATGTCGGTGTACCGTGCCGAAACCGTGGCGACATATAGTAGCATGGTCGCCTCTGGTGTCCATCGGTTTAGAGCAATGGGAGCAACGCAGCGGGGAGACGGAATCTTGTGTGACGTGAGCATCTAGGTGGCGTCGGAGCATCGTGGCCCACGTGGCATTGTGAACGCGAGACGTAGCAGCTGGGTGGGCAGTGAGGAAGGATGTAGCACCCGGGGAAAGTAAGGAATTATACCTGACTCGTCGGCGTATGCTTGCGGTGCTGTGGTCAGCTGGATCAGGAAACGACTCCCAAAGGTTCTTTTGCCAGTATGTGCGGGCTGCTGCACTTTGTTGCGCCTGAAGTAAAAAGTTGTGTATGCGTTCAGGTCGCGACACTAAGGCAGCTGGTTCTAAGCAACCGAGATCCGCCTCCGTCAAAGCAAAGTGTGGCGGTTGTACACTGGGGGGCAAGTTTCTGAGGACCACACGCAGGGTGCTTCTTGCAAAACGCTGATATTGTGTGACGGAGGGGAACTGGGGGCCCTGCAAGCGGACGGGGGCGGCGTCAATGAGACTGGCTCCGTATGAGGCGTGGATAGTGGAAGCCAAGGACGTGAAGCCGTGGCCTCCATGCCTGAACGGCAAGCGAATTTGAGCCGCGATGGTTGGGGAAAGAGTCACACAAATGTGTGGTGGGTAATTTTATTCAAATGCAAGGGGGGGCCGATACAGTGGCATGCGGGCGGACGTCAAGGAATCACACTTGCGGAGGATAGGATGGAGCCGACCCATGACACGGCATGCGGGCAATTGTCGCCGCGGCGACACTGGACCAAATCGCAAAGCTGAGACGCTGGGCGAGGCGGGTTTTGGCGATGCCAAAGCTGCAGCCTGAGCGGATGGCAATTTTGTGCGCAACTTGTTCAAGGACAGCAGTAGTACGGGTGCTCCAAGCGCCCAGGGTATCGAAGGCTAGGGGGACGAAATGCCAGTCTAGGGGAGGAAGTGGGTCGTCAGCCTGAAGGTGTAAGGCAGGGCGTAGAATGCGGTCATGGGTGCGGAGTTTTCTTGTATGGGCTCCTTCAGCGGCGCCGGCAATAGACCGAGCAGCTGAGTTCATGTTAGCAGCGGTGTAGGGATTACAAATCGTGACATCGTATGCTGTAGGGCGGTCTGGGAGGGCGCCAGCCGCTGGAGGGGACGGTGGGACAAGAAGGTCAGCAGGGCGGTGCGCCGTGCCTGGTATGAGAAATGGAACTTCGCGGTCGCACGCGAGGCCGGCTGCCCGAAACGCTTGGCGGGCCAGAGTATTGCGGACAATGTTATGGCGGTGGGTGGCACCATACCCGTGTTTGCAGTTGGCGGCGTGGTCGCCACGTTTGTCCATCGCACGGCCACAGTGAGAGCATTGTAGGGGGGCCCGTGAATCGTCGTACACAGGCGTGTCGAGGTGTCGCCGAAGCATAACGGACCACACGGCACTTGAAACTCGCGAGGTCAGAGATGGGTGAGCGCAGAGGAAGGAGGCCGCACCAGGAGTAATTAGAGAGTTGTAGCGGGCGCGACGGCGTACAGAGGCTGCCGTATGATCGGTTGGGTTAGGCTGTCGATCCCACTCTCTCGTTTCCCAATATATGCGCGAAAAGGCTGCATGGAGCGCCTGATATAATGTAAAATGTACTCTTTCAGGTCGTTCCAATAAAGCTTGCGGTTCGAAGGGGCCCAGATTAGAATGCGTAGCGAGGATCCCTCGGGTTTCGACCTCGGGGTTCAAGGAGCGCAGTACATGCACTAGATGCTTCCGTGCCATTCCGCGGTAGAATGGCACTGTAGGGTTCGAAGGTCCGCGAATGCGTGCTTTTGCGGATTCAATTAAACTTGCAGCGTGAGATGCGTGCAAAAACGGGGCCAGTGGCGTGAAATCATGACCACCCAAATGGAACGGGAGGCCAATCTGGGC
>NW_005178880.1:0-4357 GCF_000350225.1 Chondrus crispus
CTACATTCGCCCATTGCCGGACAACATACTCGCCGCCACCGTTGCTGCTGCCATTGCCGTCCTACTGGCGACAGTATGGACCTTATCATGCCTACATTCGCCCATTGCCCGACAAAATACACCTGCGCGTTGAGCTCCTGGTGATTGTCGGCGGCGTGAGGGTACGGCACCAAAATGGCGGGCTTTTTGGCCACCATGACTTCGGCGAGAGTCGTCGCCCCGGCTCGGCACACGACCAAATCAGCTTGCCGGTAGGCGGCGGATACATCGTCGATGAACTCGTGGACTTCGGCCGAAAGACCAGCATGGGCGTAGCCCTTTTCGACAAGTTCACGGTCTTTACGACCGGTTTGATGGACAACGTGCAATGTGGGCTGCGCCTGACTCAAGGTCGCGGCCGCTTCGACCATTCGGAGGTTCAAGGCATGAGCCCCCTGGGAGCCGCCCAAAACCAAAACGCGAAACGGCGCCCCTTCTTCAACGGCTTCGGGTGGCCTTAAGAAGTTCTCAAGAAGCTGGCGGCGAATCGGATTACCGAGCCGCTGCACTTTGCCTTGCGGAAAGTAGTCGGCGCTGCCGTCGAACATCACGTAGACGGCATCGACCATTCGTCCCAAAATTCGGTTGGTCACGCCCGGTACGGTGTTTTGCTCCAACACGGCGGTCGGCACCCCGCATAAACGCGCGGCTAAAATGGCCGGCCCCGAGGCGTATCCGCCGACGCCGACCGCAACATCCGGGCGAAAACGCCGAACGAGTTGCATCGACTGCCACAAAGCCCCGGGCAATTGCATGAACCCTTGCATCCGCTTGCCGAGGCCCGTGCCCTTGAGGCCGCTGACCTGAATGAGTTCCAGCGGAAATCCGAGTTCGGGAATCACGCGCGCTTCCAGGCCACGGCGGGTTCCGACAAACAAAACCTCGTTGTCAGGATGGCGGGTGGTGATCTCCTCCGCCAAAGCCACGCCTGGATATAGATGGCCCCCGGTGCCGCCGCCCGCGATCATGATCTTCACGCGGCACCTCGTGGACCTTCGGCAATGCGTTGTTCAGCCGACGCGCGCAACAACAGGCCTAATGCAACCATCGTGATCAGCAAGGATGAGCGGCCGTACGAAACGAACGGAAGCGTGAGGCCCTTGGTCGGCAAAAGCGCCGTCACCACCGCCATGTTCACGATGGCCTGCACGCCGAGCCAAGCCGACACGCCGTAGGCGATAAAGCAGGGAAAGCGGACCGAAAGCCGACTTGCGACCCACAATCCGCGGCCCGCGATCACAGCAAATGCCAGCACCGTTGCGGCCACACCGATGAACCCAAGCTCCTGCCCCAACACCGCGAACACAAAGTCCGTGTGGGCTTCGGGCAAAAAGAAGAGTTTTTGTTTGCCGGCGCCCAGCCCCAATCCGAACGGGCCGCCGGAGCCGAAGGACACCAGGGATTCGTAGACCTGATAACCAATACTCCGTCGGTGGGCTTCCGGTTCGAGAAACACCCGAAGTCGAGCCCACGCGTGCGGCCGGGTCATGACGTAGTGCATGGCGACCGGCAGTGCGCCCACCACCGCCAAAATCAGGTACGAAATCCGCGTGCCCGCCACGAAGAGCATCAACCCCAAGACGGCGTAAATGACCGCGCTGGTGCCGATGTCCGGCTGCAACAGAACCAGCAAAACAACGGCGCTGGTCACGACGACGTGCGGCACAAAACCGACCGAAAAACTCGAGACCCGCTCGCGCTTTTTCGCGAGTGAATGCGCCAAATAGACAACGATCGCGAGCTTCGCGAGTTCGCCCGGTTGAAAACGAATCCCGGCCACCGAGAGCCAGCGCAACGCACCGTTCACGCGCTTGCCTAAACCCGGAATGTACACCGCGATAAGGAGCAACACCGACAGCGCGAGCAAGGGGTAAGCGAACTTGCTCCAGGTTTCGAGCCGAACGCGGAGTACAACCGCGACCACAACGAGGCCTAAGGCGACCACACCCAAGTGCCGAAACAAGTAGGCTTGCGGATCCCCGCCGCCGGCGTGGGCGCGCACCGCGCTGGCGCGGTAGACCAACACAGTCCCCAGACCGAGCAAAAACACGGCGGCCACCGCAATGTATGGGTCCACCGCCCGCGCGATATCGCCGGGTTTGATATGAGCCGGCACAGGGAGTGTCGTTGGCTCGAGGACTTCGTCGTCTCGTCTCACGTGGACTCCTCCGACTCGCTTAGGGCTAAAACCGCCTTCTTAAACGCGTCGCCGCGCTCTTCGAAGTTGTTGAACTGATCGTAGGACGCGCATCCGGGTGAAAGCAGCACTGCATCACCGGCCTCAGCAAGCTCGGCTGCACGAACAACGGCGGCGTCGATCGTCCCCACCCGTTCGGCGTCGAGGAACATCGGGGCCAGCAGGTCGGCCGCCGCGCCGACTAACAGGACTTTGCGCAACTCAACCTCCGCGGCCAGAACGTCATCCCAAGGCGCGCCCTTATCTTTGCCACCCAAAATCAAGACCACGGGGCCACTCATGGCGTCGAGCGCAGTGCGCACGGCCGCGGGGTTCGTCGCTTTGGAATCGTTGTACCAGGTCACACCGCCGGCTTCGCTCACGCATTCCAGTCGATGCGCCAGGCCTTGGAAGCTCTGCAAACCACGTTGCACGGCCTCCGGCGACACATCCAGATGCCGCGCACACTCAATGGCAGCGGCGGCGTTTTCAAGCCCGTGTAGACCAATGAGCGCGGCAGATGTTGGACGGTAGACTTCGGTCTCGTCTTTCACCGTACGGATAATCGAGCCGTCCTCCTGACCGCACGCGCCTCGCGGACCGGCAAGGTCGGATTTGGGCAATCGCGAAAACCACCGTGTCGCGCCGCCGAGCCGAATGCCTGCGTCGGCGCAGACACTGTCTTTGGCGTTGAGAACGGCGACGCCGCCAATCCGACGTCGTTCGAGCAACCTGCGTTTCGCTGCGGCATAGGCATCAACCGATTCGTAACGCTCCAGGTGGTCGGGCATCAGGTTGAGCCAGCACGCCACATCGAATTGCGCATCGACGATCGACTCAAGCTGGTACGACGACAGCTCCACAACCGCGACGTCGTATCCTTCGGGGTTCAGGGCTAAACGACTGAGGGGCTCACCCAGATTGCCGCCGGCGAAAGCCTTCAGCCCGCCCTCCTGCAGCATGTGGGCGACCAGCGATGTGACAGTCGACTTGCCGTTGCTGCCGGTGATGCCGATCATCGGTAAACGGATGAGCCACGATGCAAGCTCGACTTCACCAACCAAGCGGCCTTCGGTCACCGCCGGCGCGAGCTCTTCGAGGACACGCGGTACGCCTGGCGACAAAACCACCAGTTCGGATGCCTCGAGGCCTTCGGCAGTCAGGGGCCTCAGTGCGTTTTTGCCCAGCTGCTGCTGAATCGCGGGCGAAAGCTGGTCGCGGGGTTTGTCATCGAAGAAGGTCACCGCGGCGCCGCGCGATTCGAGAAGATCGCGAGCGGCCAACCCGCTGAGGCCGACGCCGACAACCGCGGCGTGTTCGACCTCGCCCCGAACGAAGCGGTCCTTCAGCGCGTACGCCCGAGCTCGGGCACGCATCGCAGGCGCAAAGGGTTGAGAGCGGGTCGACACAGCGGTGGTCCTCATCGCAGCTTCAGCGTCGCCAATCCGGCGAGGGCTAAGAGGACGGACACAATCCAAAACCGGACAATGACTTTCGGTTCGGGCCATCCTGCGAGTTCAAAGTGATGGTGCAGCGGCGCCATCCTGAAGATGCGTTTTTTGCGAAGCTTGTAGGAACCAACCTGCAAGATGACGGACATCGCTTCGGCGACGAAGACGCCGTGAATCACAGCGCTGACGATTTCGTTTTTGGTCACGATGGCGAGCGCGCCTAAGGCGCCCCCCAGCGACAGCGAGCCCACGTCACCCATAAACATCTCGGCCGGGTGCGCGTTGTACCAAAGGAAGCCAAGACCGGAGCCGCACAACGCGCCACACAAGATCGCAAGCTCAGCTGCGCCGGGCGTATGAGGAATCCGCAAGTAGTCCGCAATATTGAGACCCGACAACGTGGCGCCGCTCGCGTAGGCTAAAATGCCAAACACACTGCCGCTGATCACGGTCGGGACGATCGCGAGACCATCGAGGCCGTCGGTCAGGTTCAGCGCATTGCTCGTGGCCACAAGGACCAGCAAAGCAAACGGGATGTAGAGCCAGCCGATGTCCGGTGCGAACAAGGCCGGCTTAACAAACGGGAACGTGAGTTCGGTCGAGTACGGCGTCGCCCAAAACAGGTAGAGCATCGCCACGGTGCCGAACAACGCCTGGCCGATCAGCTTGTAGCGGCCAGGCAGCCCTTTCG
>NW_005178881.1:0-5461 GCF_000350225.1 Chondrus crispus
GAATTTCTCTGCTCCCCCCACGCCATACACCGCACCCCTCAACCCCCCCAACCCTCTCAGCCACCATCACCATGGTGTCCACGCGCAGTAAGACAGGCGCGCTCCCCACCGCCTCTAAGACCATCGACAAGGCGCGCCCCTCGCGCCACCCGAAGGGCAAGAAGGGCACGCGCGTCGCCACGTCCAAGGGCAAGGCCGGCGCCGCCGTCTTCCTGGACAACGCCTCCCTGCTCACCGACGCCGGCGTCCACGTCTCCACCGCCTCGCTCCTCGAGGGAACCAAGGGCATCGTCCTGTTCACGTACCCGCGCGCAAACACCCCGGGTTGCACCACCCAGGCTTGCAACATGCGCGACGCCAGCGCAGACTTGAAGAACATGGGCTACAACATCTGGGGGCTCAGCTATGACAAGCCCAAGAGCCAGGCCGGGTGGAAGGCCAAGCACTCGCTGGAGTATGGCCTGCTGTGCGATACCTTGGACATCGGCGTCATCAAGGCCCTGCGCGCGCACAAGAACCCCAAGGGCATCGTGCGCAGTGTGTTTGTCGTGAGAGCGGGGAAAGGGGGGCCTAAGGTCGTCTTTCACAAGCTCGGCGTGTCGCCAAAGGACAGCGTTCCCGTGGTGAAGGCGTTTTTGGAGGGCGAGAAGAAGACGGAGGAGAAAGCGGAGGAGAAGGAAGAGGAGAAGAAAGATGACGCCAACGGTGGCTAGGTTCGTTTGGCGGCCGTGTTTGAAGCGCCTTTTCCAGCCTAGTCCCGTCTTGTTTCGCAATGCTTTCACGACCTGTCCATACCTATCCGAATAAACTCCCGTTTTGTGCAAGTCCTCGTCACTCGTTCCCCGCCCAACAAAGACAAGTCGCACACAAGTCGCACAAGTCGCACAAGTCGCACAAGCCGCACATCTTCGCTTTTCATTTTGGTTGCCTCGTCCACGTGACGTGATCCGCGACGGAGTTTGTTCTCGTGCGCACACGATTTTTTTCCGATTTTTTTGTTGCCGCTGATCTCAACGAACCTCGCCATCATCGCCGCTGATTCGTCTGATCACTGTAGTTCGGTAATAAGGACGCGCCTCTTCACATCCATTTGCTTACCTGCCCATGAGTATGATTCACTCAAGGTAATCTGCCTCGTTGACCACGCGGTTCTTCAAGTCTTGGGGAAAAACAGGCGTTTCCATGTACGGCATCTTCACACACCCCCAAACGTCAAAACACTGGCTCACCAACACCCTGCTCATCACTCCTTGTATGCATTTGCAATTCTAGTTTAACAATCTAACGTCCGGTGCCACTCTATGAGTAGCAATACCTCATTCTTCTCCACGCACTCTTCTCTAAACAGCCATCTTGACGCAACCAAAGTCTACAAGCATACTATAGCTGTTCTTTTTTACATGCACTCTACCTTCGCCGCACTGCTATAGCTTAACGGCGTACCTGAATCCCATCGCCTATTTCGCCACCCAAGGGAACATGAGCTTCAAATGTGAGTCGAGACGCTGCCGGATAGCATTATATGAAAGATATAAAGGTCTGCAAGCCGGGAAAGGTAGTTGGGACAAGGGCCTGTGCAGGCGGTGTGGCAGGGGCCAAGATTACAAGCACAGCAAATCACTGTGAAAGGGACATAGGACATTTAGAGACGGCAAATGATATTGCTCGAGGCGATTCGATATCTAAATTTTGCCAAGACCGCAGACAGTTTTGAATCAAAGGTTCAATTGTATGCTGTCTTCGAGTCCTTCTGGGGCAGGAGAAGGCAACCGTTTGTGGGAAGCAATCGATTCATGCGTATAAAGGGGTGCGTGGTGAGCCAGGAAGGACGTTCTTCTGGAAGTCGGTTACATTCAGAAGAAATATATTGTCCGTACGGCTCTTTAGGTGCGCTGCCAATCCTTTGTCTTTCCTCCTTGAACCCTTTTTCATGTGACATCTCGGATTGAGTCTCCCTGATAAGACGCTCGATATTACTCGATGTACATACAAACCCATTTGTTTCTTTCGGGGACTGACTGAGGGGGCAGCTACAAAACATATTGTGCTCACAAAAAACAGCTCCCATAGTCGTCAAGCTCATGAGGTTTTAAACTCTCATGAGTACAGCAAAAGAGAACGGATTTGTCTGTTGTTTAAGTTTCCAATAACAGTTCTGATATCAGGCGCGATGGACTGCTTTAAGCTAACCCCAGTGGCAAACGCCAGCCTACGCAGCCCTTGGGGTCATGGTGACTGCTCGACATGGGAAGGATATTTTGGCTTGCGACGTAGAAGTGTGAGGGATTCGGAGTGGTTGCGTCTCCCTTTCCAGAGGAGGATGCGGTACTGCTCACGGAAACGGCGTACAAAAGTCACATTTTGCCTCCCTGGAGGGCGAGTAAATTGGAATATCAGAGGCTGCAAAACTCCTGATATCTAAGTTGCTCGATAGAAGGCCCTAGAAGAGGAGAAATAACCCTGTAGGGCAGGTCTGCAAAGGAGTCTTTGTAAATGTGAAGACCGATTCAACACCGAAACATGCAATGAAAACGAAAACAAAGAACAGCGCATAAAGCAAGACACTTACTGCAGGTGCGAAGATGCGCCGCAGCTCCTACCAAAGGATTCCCATTCAAGATCTCTGGTTTCCCGGCTCAAAGGAAGACTGCCTGGCATCATTTCCGAGTTGTGGTTCTGATGCAATGGGTATGGTTCTATATCTTGCCTCAAAACAGTTATTTATTGCCTGTCCTTCCAGCCTTGTAACTTGAGACCAAACACGCCTTTTGTCTTTCAATGGTTGCGCTTCAACAAATACAACTAGAGAATAGCTCACACCCAGCCCACAGGGGCTCACCAAGAACAATAATGTGGTACAATGATTGAATCAGTCGCGGTAGATGATTGCATCTCTACCCGGACCGACGCCAACATAACGGATCGGCACGTTGATGAGCTTTTCAACCTGAATCACGTACTTTTGTGCGTTCTCGGGTAAGTCTTCAAACTTTCTCACACCCATGATGTCAACCCCCTTCCAGCCTGGCATCTCCACATATTCAACTTCTGCCTCGGCAAGTAGCTTCAAAGATGCCGGATAGTAGGTCATCTTCCTGCCACGAACAATGTATCCGACGCCAATCTTAATAGTCTCAAAATGCGAAAGCACATCCAACTTTGTAAGACAAACCTCGGTATACCCATTCACAGAATGTGTATAGTTGAGCATGAACGTATCCAGCCATCCACAACGCCTCGGACGGGCCGTGGTGGTGCCATACTCATGTCCCTCGACCTGGAGCGTGACGCCAGATTTATCATGCAGCTCGGTCGGAAACGGCCCCTGGCCGACGCGGGTGGTGTAGGCCTTGACGACGCCGACAACCTTGTCTATGGCAGTTGGCGGAATGCCCAGACCGGTAATCACGCCGCCCGCTGTGCAATTACTTGAGGTAACAAAGGGGTAGGTGCCAAAATCGATGTCCAGCAACGCTGCATTGGCGCCTTCCACCAAAACAGCATGCTCCTTGTTCGAAATGGCATGGTTGAGCTCCGCGACGGTGTCGGTGATGTTCGGTTCCAGCACCTGCGCATACTCGTAATAGCGTGCAATCTCCGCGCGAACGTCGTAATCAAAGTTGTGAAAGCGCTTGTGCTTGGACGCGAGCGAGCGGCGAAAAGCGTCCGGAAAGTCTCTAAAGTGGCGCAAGTCACCGACACGCATGTTGGTGCGGTTCGCTTTGGACGAGTAACACGGGCCGATGCCCTTGCCGGTGGTGCCGATCTTGGCGTGCCCCCTCTCGACCTCGCGCAATCCGTCGACAATCTGGTGGTAGTCAAACAGCAGATGCGCGCGGTCCGAAATCCTGACGCGCGGGACGACGTTGCGCACGCCCTTCTCCGAGAGGGAGGCGAGCTCGGAGAGGAACTTGGGGACGTGGAGGACGACGCCGTTGCCGATGAGGGCCAGGCAGTGCGGATTGAGCAGGCCCGAGGGAAGGAGATGGAACGCGTACTTGACGCCGTCGACGACAATGGTGTGGCCGGCGTTGGCACCGCCCGCAGCGCGGGCCAGGATGTCGTACTGCGACGTGAGCAGGTCGATGAGCTTGCCTTTGCCTTCGTCGCCCCACTGCGCACCCAGGACGACGAGAACCTCGCCCGGCGGGCGCATGGCGGACGGGGTGGGAAGCGTGTCGGGCATCGCGTGCGAGGGTGATCCGTGCCAAAGGCGACGGATAGGAAAAGCGGAAGGAGGGGGGGGGAGTGGTGGCGGAGATAGTGTATATGTGCGAATGGGGCGGAGCGGAGCGTGTGGCTGTGCGGGCGGAAGCGGGGAGAAATTAGCGGAAAAGTAAGATATGGGGCATGTGGGATGTTGCGTTGATGGATGCGCTTTGCCAGCCAGGGCCATCCACCCGAGGCGGGCATGTCTCTCCTTCTCTCCCCAGCCTGCGACCGCGACTTGCGCGCGAGGGTTGGCGCACGGGTCGGCGCAGGGGTGAGGCTCTTGCCCACAAGACGACGACGCCACCTCCAAACCGGCGATACGCAGCCTCGGCAGACACAGTTACGACGGCAGCTGCAGCTTTACACACACGTTCCGCGGTTTCGCCTTCTACTCCTTGCGACCCTAAACTCCCTCTCAATCTCTCTAATATCCACAACCTTCCTAACCGCTTTACTCCCCCACCTTTCGCACCTCTCATTATGCTCCTTCGCGTCCTGTTTCCACTCCCTAATAACGTCTTCCCCCACATCAAACTCATCCCCGACCCCGCCTTCCGCCTCGCGCTCAAACCACTCATCCAGCCCTACCTGCGCGAACAGAGCGGCAAATTCCTCCTCATTCCCAACCCACCGGACTCTTTCCCCCACTTTAAAGCTTCCCGCGCGCGATAAACGTCCCTCCCCCTCCAGGCTTTGCTCGTCTAGAAAGTCAAAGTCCTCGCTCCCCGCGTCCGCAAAGTCTTCCAGACAGATCTCGCCCACGATCTCGTCACTCACGGCCTCCTCCTCCTCCTCCTCCTCCTCCTCCTCCTTCCCCTTCCCAAACCTGACTCCCCCCCTCCCCCCACGCGCATACCCATGCGCGCGCTCAAACGCATCGTCGTCGACGTCTGCCGCGTAGTCCATGTAGCGGCGACCCTCCCCGCCGTTCCCGCCGACAACCGGCGGGACCAGGCCGCTCTTCGCCCTGCGCAGGCCCTCCAGCGGGCTGGGCTCATGGTCATACACGTCGCCCCTCTCCAGCACGAGCTGGGCGTCCCTTCTCTCCTCCCTCGCCTCCTCATCCGCGCGCCTCCTCCGCAAGAACAGCGAGACCCTCTTGCGGCCCGTGGCGGCCGAGTGGCGCTCGCCGACGGTGGAGTCGCGGCGCTCCGACGTGATGCGCGACGCGCCGGGCGCGGTGTGCTGCGGGCCGGCCTGGACCGCGTCAAGCGAGCGGTACAGCGACGACACCACGCGGATGACGATC